>NC_048894.1:115857812-115873186 GCF_011077185.1 Oxyura jamaicensis | reverse complement strand
AAAAAAAAAAAAAAAAAAAAAAAAAAAAAAAAAAAAAAAGACTTAACAAGAGAAAAGGGCAGTCCCATTGTTATTTTAGCAAGATGAATTTATAACATTCATTTTAGCAAAATCTTTTTTAAAGTCTTTTTTCATGGATTATTATTTTTTTTTACTGGATCCCGGCTGCCGTGAAGGGAGTGAGAGAAGTCTTTTAGTCTTCTTCAAACGTTGATGAAACTGCTTCTTCAGAGTCTGATGACTCTAAGACAGATGAGACAATCATCTGGAACAAATTGAGGCGAGACACAGAGACTAGAGGCAGTAATAAGAATGGTGCAGTTCCTTAGATCCTACTTTCTGTATGGGAAGTGGCACTGCAGGGGAGAAGGAATAAAGGAGTGAGTGAAACTGAAACTGAGGGCAAATATAATGAGAAGTTGAGACTGAGGACATAAGGCCAACAGTCACCAGGTGAGAGAAGGGAAGTAGGATTTTTAACAGCCTCTTTGTAACAGCTTTACAGAAGTCAAATGCTGCTTTCCTGTTGCAATTGTAACACACAACAGATGTGACAAAGATAACTTGTGATCATCTGCAAGTAATATATGAAAAATGAAATTTTTATTCTTATAATAGTACCAAAATGGTACTCATTTTACCGAAAAGTATCTTTACTTAAACTTTAGAAGTAATAGACTGCTCTAGGATGAATTGGTGTGTCTCAGGTTGATGAGCGGACACATTGCAGGGATGTGTACTGCTTAATACATAGGCCCACATAAAGGAGAACCCATAGACTTAAAAATAACAACGTTTTGAGTAATGACTCTCCCCTTCTTTCAAAATTATCCATGTCAGCCTGGACAGGATTCCTGCAATTATGACATAGTGCTAGACAAGACTCCATATTTCTTGTAACTGAGGTGCATAGAATTCTGGCATTTCTTGCACAATTGACTAGGAGAAATCTGAAAAGATAACACTATCAGGAAAAAAAAAAAATCCACCAGAGAGCAAAAACCTTGAATCTGTGCTACCATCAGATGCACCCAGGCAGTACATGCCTCCTACAACATGATCTGTCACTTCATCTAACCACAGGGACATCACGTCTTGTACAGGATAGCTATGTTGGTTATTTGCTCCTTCTTCACAGATACCAACATCATATGCCACAAGTGAAGTGCCCTTTTGATGCCATGTCATTCTCTACTTCACAGGAATCATGGGTCAGGGAGTGTGATGGGATCTAGTCTATCCCCATCTGCAGGATGGCATTGTACAGTGCAATATCAATTCTTCAAAGCACTATGAATCAAGCAGTCTTTGTCCATGCACATTGTTTGAAAGCTGAACTGCCATTTGATTGGGCATTTGGTATCTAGCACCTGAGAGTTTCGTTTTTCTCAGCTAATAAGTAGAAGAGGGTAAAGCTTGAAACACAGCCACTACACTTGTCACAAATAAATGGAACAAAGGTTGGACAGTCTATAGGTGGAGCACATGGTGTGATGATTGGGGGGAAATTCTGAAGGAGAACTAAAATGCATCATCCTTGTGTTTACAGAAATATACAGAACAGACTCCATAGCTCACTTGAATTTTTATGTTTAAGATATTTTCACATGCAAAATCCTATAATTTAGCCATTTATATTTAAGAAAGAGAATATGTCATTTATTTCAAACTACTACTACAACGTTAATGTGATTCCTGTTGGCTAGTGTTGACCCTGAAAAAATAGATGTCAAACAAGTATGAAAGAACAAGAGGTGGGTTGTTTTACAAGCTGGTATCATCCACTGATATTGGGATTAAAGCCTCCTTACAAAATTATACACAACATTTTGCTTCCTGTCATGTATAACAATTGTTAATTGAAATTCCACCTAAGAATTCATCCTTCTCATCATTTGTCACTCAGAAACATAATCCTCAGAATTTTCAATGCTGTTCTCAATTCTGCTAAATATAGTGGTGTTTTTTTGTTTGGTTGGTTGGTTTTTTGTTTGTTTTGTTTTTTGTTTGTTTGTTTGTTTTTAAATAAATAATACTTTGTTTAGATTCAAAGGTATTTAACCTGAACTTGCAGGTTCAGCTTGCAATGGATGAATTCACATTAACAGATTTCAGAGAATAGTTATGTATTTCTTTGTTATTTTTTTATTACAGAACTTATTTTTTCTTGCTAAGAATTGCTGATGATTGTAGAAAGAATTTTAACTGTTCTATTCACATGTTTATACACATTATCTATTTATATATAAACTTATGAAACACAGTTATGCAGAGGTACTTACCATTTTATTTTGCTACTTACTTTTGTATTACCTTTAGAGAAGCAGTGAAAGATTATAAATTTTAAAACATCTAGATATCAAAGTACTAAAAACTATGAATACATTCTGTTTTGGTTTTATAGGTTTTGTAGCGACAGAGTGAAATGTAAAAATAAAAAGAATGCTCCCTAAAAGACTGACAGTCTACTCTGCCCTTGCTATTTTTCTGAATGAATTTTCACAATTATTTTTATTATTATTTTTAGGCATTTACTGTTGTACTGGGTCTGGCTGGGATGTGAACTTTTCCTGCAGCAGCAGTGCTGTGCTCTGCACTTGTAGCTAGAACAGCAGTGGTATCACACCAGTGTTGTCTGCTGCTGAGCAGTGCTGGCACAGCATCGGGACTCTCTCTAACCCTCCTAGGGGGTGGGCAAAAAAGTGAGAGAGAAACATCAGCAGGGCAGCTGACCTAACCCAACCAAAGGGATATTGCATACCATATGATGTCACACTCAGCAATAAAAGGTGGAAAAAGGAAGAAGAGGGGAGGAGTGGGCTCTCGTTGCGAAAATGTCTGTCCTCCTGAACACCGGCTACGTGCGTTGAGGCCCTGCTTCAAGGATGTGGTCAAGCATCGCTCATTTGTGGGAAGTAGAGAGTAATTTCTTTCCTCTGCACTTCCACATAGCCTTTACTTTTTTTTTTTATTTTTATTCCCTTTCCCCCTTCCTCTTCCCCTTTCCCTTTTTTCCCTTTAGTTGAATTGTTTAATTAATAATAATATTTCCTTAATATTTTTTTTCCTCTTTAATTAAATTATCCTTATGTCAACCCGTGAGTTGTTCTTTCCTTTACTTCTTCCCCTCCTCATCTGAGGAGGGAGAGTGAGAGAGCAGTTGTGGTGTTCAGCTGCCTAGCACGGTAAAACCACTACAACTGTTGCATAAATTATGATATACTTTCAGTTATTTATCAAGCATCTCTGACACAGAGAAGGCAGGGTTCTCTTCTATACCTGGAATACAGTATACACCACTTTACAGTACAAACAGGATAAATGTTGACAAGAAGTTACTACAGTAATTAGTAAGTAGTCACTGCTCTTAAAGATCCTTAAAGTTAAATAAAAATACAAGCAATCACTACAATCATGAACGCATAGAAAAAAATGATCAGCATTTATGGAGTTTCAAGAATGAAGGGTATTAGAAAGCAATTAATGGAATTTGGAAGTATGTATCTCCACAATCTTGAAAACTAGACTGTCTTCCTTCAGATCTCTAAAGTAATACTTGATCCATAGATCTGGCTTACAGTTTCTCCTTCCTTATTGAATATTTTCAGTACATAAGTATTTTATTTGCTGTTCATTTGTATTCCAGTGATGTTAACAGCTAGATTTGTTAGCTACATAGAATAATAGGTTGGTTGTATGAGTTCCAGTTAAAAATGCAAAGTAGTTCATGAGAACTTCACAGTATGGAACATATAAAGTTTACTTTCCCATGTATGGAATGTTTCAATAAACCAATACTATTTTCTGATTTCTTGTTAAGGGAAATACAACATCAAGATAAGAAACTGCACAGAAGTACTGAAGTAGAAATGCCAAAGGTAGTTTTCAGTAGCATTTATTTTTCATATCTTCTTGCCTGTTACTCCTTGGGCTCTTCCTTACCAGTTTCTTAAATCACATTTACTACAGAAAGCCTTGGGACCTTCACTCATCTGCCTTTGGAATTTGCTTTTGTTAGCATTTTAAGATACTATTCTCCTGCTACTTCAAAAATCTACCAGAGTTATCAGGATTGCTCAAAACAAGAGCCAGGCACTTCTATGGGTGCTAATAGGTAAGAGACCATGTTCTATGCATTGTGCTAAACAAGCTATCAGGCTGTGCACATCAGTTCGTAGCCTTCAAACATCAACTGACAAAAGCACTGTAATTCTCTTCGGAATTCTAATGTGTTTTGCTGTAACATCAATGTTGACTACATATTAAAAAACACAGTATATTTTTTCTAATTGCTTCTTCCATTGACTTAACATCACAAGTACATTTCTTATTTCATTTGTAATACAGACCACATAAGAGCACTCCAAAGTTAATTAAAGCCCAAGGACAAGAGAATGAAGGCCTTAATGGGAGTCAGACGTGTATGGATATTCCCATAAAACAAGCTGAGCATGTTAGGACAGCCATAATTTCCACAACAAATGAAAGAAATAAAAATACCCTGTAAATTTATATTTTGGGGCAGTCTGTTGGCCCAATAAACCTTGTATTCTCATAATAATACAACTCTGTCAATAAACAGCAAGTCGTTTTTTTCTCCTCACATGTATGTTTCCTCTTGATATTGCTATGACTGGCTTAGATAAGCTTATAAACAAACAGGCCTCAAGGTGGAGAAGTGTTAAATAAGAATTTCTTCCTCTGGAAAGTATTATATTCATGTCCAATTTTCCAGTACTTGGGAGCAAGTATTTCCAATGAACCTAACAATGAGATATTCCTCTAAGTGCAGTAGAAACACTGAATTTAAAGATAGCAAGTTACTACTTTATGTAAAAATAAGACACTATAATGAGCAATGGCTTGGGCAATAGATATAAATTTTAGTGCTAGACAGCTAAAAGCAGGCACAGTAACATTCCTCATACACTAATACAGGGATTCTCTTGTGTAACTGCTCTCATTATGAAGTTTCCAGTGGCAAAGTAATTTATCTGCTATCATTTTTCTGTAATTCGCAGATACATTTAAAACTAAATGTGACTCATATTTATATAGCATTTTTTAATTCAATTTTATCAAACCTTTTTTTAACTGTACATATTCTTTAAATAAAGTTTGTTTCCTTTCAACTTTTGGGTTATTTTAACAAGGATAATATACATATAACTATTAATACCAAGAACTGTCTTGCAATAATATTGTGCGTACCACAACTTATGTCTTTCTGAAAATAAATTTAAATTCTTTTACACTTCTTTAATAGAGTAATACTAAAGATTACAACATATATGCCACAGGGAATAGCAGAAAAAAAAAAAAAAAAAAAAAAAAAGTAAAAACGTGTCAGATTTTTACGTATTCTCTAGTTTATAAAATAGCTCATGCTTTAATTTTTCAAAGCTTTTTAATTCAATGTTCAATTTGCATGCAAATTGAAATGTTTCAAAGCACAATATATTAAGATTTCTATCTTCATTTCTGTAATTCCCCTCTTCTTTTTTCATTCAATATCTATACAAATTCTTCCTAATGAGACTATTTTAACAACTTGCATGAAGCAGTTAGTTGCAATTTTCCTCCTTTGAAAATAACTACGAAGGTTCTTTTCAAACAGATAGCCATCATTTCACTGTAAAGAATCCACAACCTCTTGTGGTTGTTTGGTAGACAAAATTAAAGCAGCACAATCTTATTAAATGGTATGCTTGGAAAGATTTGTAACTCTCTTTTTAAGAGAGTGAATGTTAGAAACTAATTCTGAGGAAAACATACAAACATTTGCTTTTGTGCACCAGTCAGTGACCAACTTCTTCTCAATCAATAACCTTATCTTCTGTTCATTAAAAGCATTTTAAAACATCTAAACTCTTGGTACATCCAAAAGCGATAGTTAAAATGTAGTAAAAGATAATTAGTTTATTAGTTAGACTAGGTTTCAAGGACTTTTTCTCCAATCAGAAGATGAGAAAATGAATTTCCAGGTCCAGGGTATGATGGATACATTTCCTTTTGTGGAAAGAGACCACTGTGAAGCAACGCTTTTCCTTTTTCTCCTGTACTTCAAAGTAATGTCTCTATGTTTCATTAATTTTCAATACCTTTCTTCCTCTTCTGGAAAAACAAAGACTCATGGAAAAAAACATTCTGGTCTGGAAGTGATAAAATACTGTTTACTGACCACTCAGCTATACTAATACTAGAGAGCCTGTAATTTATTAAGCACCCCAAGAAGACAGTGTATGAAGGACAGCAGGAAAAGTACTGTAAATTGAAATGAACAAAAATGAAGCTGTAATTAGGCAAAAACAGTTGAATTCCCCACTGTCCGGGCATAAAAAACTCTCACGCTACTGCTCAAAATTAGCAAGAACAAGGAGGATGGTTACTCCAACTTGGTGGGAAATGGGAGAAACAAGGAAAAGGAAATCGCAGCAACTCGAGCATTTTTTAGATCAACATATACTCTGAAGTATTACTGAAGAAGAACAGTGACATTGTTCTGTTTTATAACTTCTAGAAGGAAATCAAGTCTGATAAAGACAAGCAATTGAGATTTTACATTTGCAGAGATTAACTGTAATGGTTGAAACTAAGTGGAAAATTGAAAAACACTGAGAAACAAAATAATTGTGTCTGTGGCAGTAAGAACTAGAAAAAACACCCTTAGAGATTATGCACAAAGAACTGCAGTCCATTTTCTCTTACCTTCAAAAGTCCACTTCCCAAATGAACTAATTTATATGAGTTATATTAAAATACATAAATATTTTACTTCAGCAGGCTACAAATCCCTCCCAGGCAATTGCCCTAATAACCAAAACAACAGAATCAAGCTTGCTCACTTTCTCTCTGGCCTTAAATACATATATAATTATTCTTGGAGAGGTAAAACAAACTCAGCGTACCTAACGATTCAAAACAGCCCTTCTCAGATCTTAAAAATGTATGGCACATATGATATGTATTCCACCAGGAGGAGAGAGAGCTGATTCTTGGTTTCTCATATTCTGATAAACACTGACACTGACAAAAGAGGAAAGTCCTGACTTGAACTGCAGATGATCTAGCTGTCGTCCTCCAAAAACATTTACAAGAACTAGTTTACATCTGTACTAGCCCCTGCTTAGTGCCGTGGTGTCACCTAGCTGCCTGCAAGGTAGCTCTGGTCATACTAAGGAGTTAGCTTCTATGGCCCAAAGCTCATAAACCTCCAGGGTTAAGTGCAACTGAGCAGATATAGGAGCAGTATGTTTTGGATGCTGGCAGTTGGGCAGCACTTGTAGGTTTAAGCTCTTACAATTTAGTGAAATGCTCTGTAGCTCACCTCTGAAACTGACCCAAGGTGCTTTGCTATTCAAATAATTTGCTTATACAAATTTGAACACTAATGTCTAAGCTACACTATGCAAGTACAATTTTTTTTTTAATTTAAAAATTAGTGATTGATTTTAAAAGTATGAGACCACCAGCATGACAATATTCTAGAGCACATACTGCTTTTTTAAGACATGCTAAGAATTTGGCTTTCATCAGACAGACTAGGAGAAAGGGAGTCTCAGAAAAAACGTCAGAAAAATTAGCTTGATGGAAGACATCAACAATCATGGCTGCAGTAGCATGTTTAAACTGTTCTAGTCACTGTCTTGCAAGACAGTTTAATTACATGAGCAAAGCAGGGTTTCATCCCTGAGGATTTTCTTCCTGCTAATTTTTTCTTACTTAGTAATCACAAGAGCAAAGGTTGATAGAGTGTGCTGTGGGTGGAAGGAAGGAGGTTAAATATATTTTCAAGCATTTTGCTAATGGAAATATTCTAAGTCATGGATTTCCAGCACGCTTTCTTTTTGCGCTAGGTGATATAACAGCAGTATTCAAAATGGGTGGGGAAATTCTGTGGAGACTGAGTTGGCTAATGAGGTCCATGACAAAACAGAGGTGGATGTAGGAAGCAGAGAAGGGCCCCTAGATTAGAAAATAACTGAATGAAGTAGGTGGGTTTTTTACTCAGGCTAAGAGGTAGAAAGCGACTCTGAGGGATGAAAGAAATAGAAAGGGATGCTGGTTCTAGCAGATGAAAGAAATGAAGAAGTGAGTCATCTCCTCTGAATGTAAAGTGAGTTTTTCAGAGACAGGAATATAGAACAGTGTGTGCCATACTTCCAACACTCCAGAGACAAAAAGGATAAGGAAATCAGGGAAGGGAGAGACATGATAAAAGTCATTATTTGCTGATACGTAAGATCAACTTCTAAAAGTAATTTACCCACAGAGATCAATGTAAATGAGGCAGCTGAGTTTTGAACATCCAGCTGTTTGTTCAGCATCTCAAAAATGTAACCACTGCTCTTCCAGCTCAGCCTGGTCTTGTTCTTTGTGGAACATCCCCCTCCTCAGCTTTAATCTCAATGAAGGGTAAAATCACACTGATTTCAGCATTAAGACAGACTTGGTTACACTGTCCTGGTGACAGCTAACATTCCCTCTGCTCGCCAAAGCTGGAGAATATTGGGCTGCATCAAATGGAGAGCTCATGGAGAACATGTCAGAGCAGAGTAGAAGCATGAGAATAAGAAGTAAGAGAGACACTGCTAGGTTCTGACTGTAAACCCGTAACCATCCTGGAGCCGGGTGGAGCAATCTGGAATGAATAAATGAATTTGAGCCTGGGAGGTGGGAGGAAAAATCTTGTTCTAATATTTGCCTTTGTTTCTCACTACCTGAACCAGTAACTAATCTTCTATTTTAACTGCAATAAAGTAAGTTAATTTGCCCCAAACTGAGCCTGTTTTGTCTGAAAAAAATGTTGGTAAGCAATCTCCTTATCTCAACACACAAGTTTTCTCATTCCTGTTCTTCTTATTTTCTCCTCCTCTCTTGATGAAAAGAGAGTAAGTAAGCAACTGGGTGGGATTTTGGCTGTTAGCCAAGGCTAATCCACCACAGCCTCACTGTCTACTCGTCTAGTCTGTCTGATCTAGTTTTTTAGGGTGCCTAGGAGAATGTTACAGGTGACAGAAGTTTAACTGAAGTCAACATAAACAATATCCACTGCTCTCCCCTGGCCTGTCAAGTCAGTCTTCTTGCCTTTCTTCAGCATGATTTGCTTTTTTCAAGTCCTCAGGAATCTCCTCCCAGCCCCCCCCAAGTTGTTAAAGTACCTCCTGAGGACAAGGGCTTACAAACATGTGGGAAAGGAATTCGCAGATGGCTTTACGCTGTTTCCCACGTCCCTCAATTAGAGATAATGAGGAAACAAGCTAGAGACACGTGCACAGAGAAGCTAGACCAATCATAGGTTGTTGTCGGCGTGTGCTGTTATAGTTGCCTATATATACTCTGTTAGAACATGCAATAAAGGAGAACGCTTATACTCGCATCGAGGTTGCATTGTTATTCCAGGACAGTCTCCCTTTTCTGACACAAATATAAAGCTTATTCCTATTGTTTGAAGATAACCTTAACTACTATTTCTTCCTGCTCAGAGTGTTTGTAGCTGACGCCCACCACAGCGTTGCCCATGTCGGACCGCCCTCTAATTCTGCACTACAAACCCCCAGCTGCCTCATCATCCATCCTTAGGGCATAGCCCCATGCATTCTCACTGCTCTCTCACACAAAGGGTCACTCTTCCTCCCCACCCTGACCTACCTATTAAGCCTGCATTCATCCCTTTCAGCAGTCTAGATGTGTGAGCTATTCCACAAGACATCATCCCCACCACCACCACTCTTTGATCACAGTCAGAAGAATTTAACTTTCCAACTGCATGCAGATCTCTAGTTCTTATTTGTTCTCTAGTTCTTCTTACTTGTTTTTTTTTTTTTTTTTTTCTTCTCCTTTTTCTTCTCCCCTGAGCTGCATGCAATAAACATACAGAGAGTTGCCAAGCCATTCTTATTTCCCAGAAACAGTATGAGAACTGTCACTGTAAATTCCGCCTGGTAGGCATCTCTTTATGTGGACACACTTGGGGTGTGCTCGCTTCAGCCCTGGTTTGTTGGTTTCAAGGTTCCTCCTGTCCACATCACTCCACATACTTACCTTGCCAACATGGTCTACCACTTCTCACTTCACTGTTGGTCATACTCTCCCCCCACCCATCACTCCTAGTTTAAAGGTCTTCCTACCAGGTTGCCTAGACTGCTGGCAAAGGTTTTTATTTTTATTTTTTATCCCACCTAGTCACATGAATCCTATTTCTTTCAAGCAGTCCTTGACCCTCCTCTAAAAGGAGGATCATAAAAGCCAAAGCTTATTCTATTACTGACATAAATATATGTATAAAAAAAGAAGGGAAGGCATCCTACCACCAGCAAATGTATTCATGAAGATTATTTAACAAACATTAACACAACATGGATGGCAAAACAATATAATAGAGTTTAAATGATCTTTAAATTGCATAGATTAGTATGCAGTGCTTAGAACATGCATTTAGAAAAACTAAATAATGCTACTCTCTTCCTAATGTTATTGTATTATTGAGTACAAATACATAGAATTCTGATTAATGTATTTCTCTGATGTGCTATAGCAAAAATACTAATTTTTAGTTCTTTACTAAGAAAGAAATCCATAATTCTCTCAAATACAATTTTTCTTTGAAATCTTAGGAAGAAATAATATGAAGAGTTTGATCCACCTAGATATATTAGAAAAAACTGCAACTTAATAACCAGCAAGGAAAGTAAAAGAGTTGCACAGGCGCATTAGAATACTTTGTCTATGATACTTTTAATCATAATTTAAAAGAAATCTCAAGAGGCCTTTTACACATTTATTTCACTCTTATCTAAATACCGTCATCTAGCTATTCGAACATGACTTAGTCCTATACTCAGGTAAACTTCTGAGTGCTGAATAAAATTCACAGTAATGACTATTATTGCATATGTCCACACTATACGTAAGAACTAACTTCTGTGTTCCGCTTTTACAGCACATTTTGCTACTATATGGATCAAGAAAATGGCCCACCAAATACTGTTTAGCACTTAACAGACAGTAGCAGACTGTCTCTTTGTCTTACTGAACAAATATACAGCAGTAACAAGGTTCAGTAACAGCACACATGCTGGATGACTTTGATATGAGATTTGACAGCAGTTATGGTTCAAGGAAGGGGATGTGCTACACTGCGGTATTTTATGCATATTTTGTAAGCATGATTCAGTATTCTCTTCTAAAAATCAGGGATTGAATTCCAGGAAAGCATTAAAGACAGTGAGGAGACAGAAGGACTACATGCGTTTTTAAAGCAAACCCAGCCATAATTAAAAAAAAAAAAAAAAAAAAAAAAAAAAAGTAACCAAGACTAGAAGATAACTATGATTTTTTTTAAACACTTTAGATATGATTGTATAGCAAAAGAAAAAAAAAAAATTCGAGGAGCAGTTAAAGATTATGAAGTAACTTTAATACTGCAAATTGGCATGCCAAAGGAAATCTGCTGTATCTAAGTGTTTCTTTTAATCTCAAAACAGTAATGCATAAAAGATGCTAGAAATACATAGAACTGAAATGAGGACTTACTTGATTTCATTACAATGAAATGAATGCAGCTCACTGCCGCGGTTTAGCCACAAGGGAATAAATGTTCTTTGTGGTGGACGCCACCTTGCCAGAAAATCTATACCTAAATGGAGATGAAGGCATCATTTACTGTGATGAAGCAGGAGAACAGCCAAAACGATTAAAACTAAAAACCTTGTATACACACATTTGTATGTTTATATGCACATATGTATACCTATATGGACACATACATACAACCTACCATCTCGAAATTTTCTATTGTCAGTGTATGAAGCTGTAGTAGTACGATTTACATTACTGACAACATTTACTTTTTCTTCTAATAAAGCCTTTCAAATGTAAAACTGCTGGCCTAGTCTACTAAAACACTATCTCACATTAAGGTAATACCTTGCAAAATTAGGATGTGCATTCAAGAGACAAATGCTTGATAAAAGATAAACAGAAAGAGCCTAATTATTTAAAATGCGACTAATAAGTTTCTGAATCCCACCTTATCCAATAAAAGAATTCCAAGAAACAGATATACCAGTAAAGAAATCCCCATCTAGGTCAGACCCCTATCAGCAAAGGATTCTACCGACTGTGGCGTTCATATTAATTATCTCAAAGAAAATAGGGTGCATCAGCAAAAGCAGTTTCCTCATTTAATTACATTAACTACACTTGGGGCTTTTCTTCTTATATAACAAGTTTTCTGTGAGTAGTGGAATTACAAACAGTTTCCTAAGAATGAGTGTCCTTTATTCTTCCCTCTACCCAGACTCCATGCAATAACAGCTTCATCTTCTCTTATAGTTAGCACACTATGGGCAGGAAGCAGCATGTGTTATGGCTAACCTACTGATATATCTAACCTAATTTGGCACCTGGTTACTGCTCAAAAACAAAACAAACAAAAAAACACCTTTAATGGTTGATTGTTTTCTAGCCTTTTCATTAATGAGGGGAACTAACTGGGAACTAAGCTAACAATACCTACAAAAATTTGCAAGACCCTAAAACCTCTTCTCTTTATGTCAAAATGGATTTAAATCGTCTGAATTTATACCTTTTTTAGGGGTTACAGCTACAGAACACAATTGGAAAAGCTTTGTTTCATGATTTCAAGATTCAGGAGCATACTCTGACTTTTAGCAAAAGAAAAGTACCCATGTCAAGTAGGCTCTCAGACTTTAAAGGTAATAATAATCTGTCCTGCAGCATCATAAATAGAAAATACTGATTTTAAAGTTAGTTCCTGAGAATACCTTCAGAATAACAGGAAGAATTAACACTAAGGTGAGCTGTGGCCTACTTCACAGTAAAGCAGACATCTTAACATATCACAGGAGTCATGCACCTTAAATTTCCTTTAAGTGCACAAGTAGCTAATTAAATTTAGGTGAGAAAAAAAATCCATTTGCATATTCTTTTAGGTAGAGCCGTATTAGTTTATACATGTAACAGAATAATAGTATTAGATGAGAAATAGAATTAAGAGATTAATAGTAATAGAATAGTATCATCTATATTTCATTGCAAGGAATTACAACTGTAACAATATAAAATATTGTTATTTTAGAAATATGACTTCTGAAGTCAACAAATGTGTTTAAAGGTATTCAAAAAAAAAAAGGAAAAAACAGGGAAAAGTAAACTGTGTTTTAATTAAGGAATCTTAATTTTAAACTTCGGAAAACATATTTTGGAGTATTTCATAATAAGCAATGGTTGATCCTGTTTAATTCCCCAGTCTTTAAAGTTCTGAACTTGTCTCAATTTCCATAAAAAGTGACAAAAACATCTTAAATTATACAAAGATTAAAAACAAAAAAATACAGTATGACAAATATTTTTAATGGTGCATTAATAAAATTCTGGAATTTGAATATGAGTTTTGTTCTGAAAGTGAATACAGCATGTAGACCTTCTACCTCAGAAGAAACTCATCTTAGAATAGATTTTAGAATTTTAGTCATTCTGAATGACTGCACTTAATTTAAAAATAAAAATAATAATAATAATAAAAAGAAAAAAAAAAAGAAAAAAAAAATTGCTTATCAGATGCCTTAGACAAATATATTAAAATCAAGGAAAAAAACTGTAACGTGCTAAGCAGAAAAGCTCCTCAAAATATCATCTAATACATAAAACTGATCATTTTCTCCCTCTAGCCAAGAGATAACAGCTAATCATGGAAAGTTCAACTGTGTTAACAGTGACTTACAGCTTCCTCATGAAGTTGAGTTGTAGAGTTCTGTTCCTGAACTCTAACCTTTTTTCTCAACCCTCTAAAAAAATCTTTGTGTGATAAATGCTAAACATTTAAATCAACTTCATAATGTCAACAAGGTTATGATGCAAAGGCTTCAGATATTATTTTGACTTATTTTCATAGGAGGTGTCAAGCATTCCTTCAGAACAAAATGGTGCAGGTAGCAGGGCCTTGTTTTCTCCAGCAGATCCACTACAAAATGCAAAGAGCTTAAGTTCAGATATTAACATATTTATTAACTTATAAAACTGACAGCCAAATACTTTACATAATGGCAATTAAGTACTAACAATGTTTCTGCAGGCAGGAAAATGTCCATGCTTCATCCAGGTACACTATTCTCATTTACTGATTCAGCAATGGTTTCCTCCACAACTCCTCACTTACAAACTACAGAATGCAAAAAGGGACTAGAATAAAATACATTTTTACTTAATATTAAATATGCCGTACACGTTTAATGTTTTAAACAGTGATAGACTAATCTGGTTGCCAGCACTCCTATCTGCTCTCTCTGCTCATGCACTACCATGTGCTCTCGGCTTCTTCATTTATGTTATTTTTAATTTGACATTTCCTCAACTACCTCACTTCTACACCTATTTACACCAGTTCTGGTAACAATTGAATTGGTTGTGTTCTTCGTGCAGACTCCAACTTACTCTTCCTGTATCTAAGGTTCTGATATTAATCACGGCTACTTCTCTCAATGCTAATCACTATTCTAACTATCAGTATTTACCCTGACATAGTGATACCATTTTTTAATCTTCGTGTTACTTTTGAGTTTGATACTGCTGTCCCTACTCGCATCATAAGAGATAGGGTAGGGCACCTTTGCCCTTTAAATTCTTATTCAGCCATCTTACCCACACCACTGGTGCTACTTCCAATATTGCTCCTTTTCTTCCAGAACCCATCCTATATATTCAGCCCAGTCCCATCTTATCTATGGCCAGCCTCAGAAGAGGAGATCCAGAAGAACCTTATGCTGAATTAATTACATAAGCAATATTTTTTCCTTTGTATTGTGTTAACATCAAAAAAACTTACAATACAAATTCACTGCCATAACTAAACCTAATGTAGCCATTTGTCTCCTTGGTACACAATATAATCTAGCATAATGACATTATTACAACATTTTAATGCAGGAACTCCAATTCAAGTATTGTTTTTCCTTTTCCTCCACCCAAAAAGCATACTAGAAACATCAAGTGCAACAAGAAATATTATAAGCTGATTAATCTAAATTAGTCATTAGTAATTGTAAAGAGAGTTATACTGGAAAGCATTTTAATCAGCATTAGATAGAGTAAGTCCCATTGCCATTAAAGTGAATTAAGCATTTAACAACTCTAAATTAAGTTGCATGGAAAGGAAGAGTGTTTCTATAATGTCAGTCACATTGACAACACTCCATCAAGTAACAAGAACTGGGAAGAGCTAAGCTTGCTGGAGGAGATGGGATGGTAATGTTTCCTGTGGATTTAATGAAGAATTCCCATTAAAACCCAGTGAAGTATCACATTTGGAAAAAAAAAAAAAAAAAAAAAAAAAAAAAAAAAAAAAAAAAATT
>NC_048894.1:115780427-115857712 GCF_011077185.1 Oxyura jamaicensis | reverse complement strand
AAAAAAAAAAAAAAAAAAAAAAAAAAAAAAAAAAAAAAAACTTTTCATTTGTATGTGTGAAAAATTTCCACTTATATGTGTATATACTTAAGAGTGAAAGCTGACAAACAGCTGTGTAAAAACATGCAAGCAGCTGACATGCAGTAAAAGCAGAGACACACTGTAATTATTTAGTAGTCACAGTGAGCATTTTCATGCTTCTTTTGGTGTGTTTGTACAGAAGCTGCAATATCACCACTTCCTAGTTTAACTACCCAGTTGTAGCAACAATGACTAAGGAAGCTATTATCTCTGCCATGCTTTTGTTAACCTGGAGCTAGCTAATAAGCCAGTTTAATCTTATTTTGTGTAGCTTTCTATAGTCAATAGTTAAAGATCCAGTTTGCCAGATAGATAACAACTTGATAAACATACAAACTGACCCCTGATGTAGCCAACATGAGAAGGCACATATCTGCCACATGGATTCCACATTTATTAAATTGTTCAAATATCTATTGCTGATGAAAAAAATCTTGTTTTGAAAAGACAGGCTTTTATTTCTGTAAATCACAGTTCTAGACATTTTTATTACTATTTGAAAATTCTAGGGTCCTTGTTCTGCCTGACTGCCCTGTTTCCTTTTACACTGCTTTTCCTGCTTACAAAATGTTATTCCAAATAAACTGTAAGAAAATACCGTTTATATCTCTGCATAGTCTACTGCCTTCAACTTCAAGAGATTTGGATCAGTTTGTGTGTTATGAACCAAAGGTTTTGTCCTTTGTTTCCAGTTGCATTTAGATTAAATATCATCAGCTGTGTGAATACTTGTTTCTTTCTTTTTTGTCTCAAGATTTTTTTTTCCCCTCTCCAGCAGTGAAAAAACTCTTTACCTGTAAATACATACAGCAAATTCAGATTAAAGTGCACTGCTGCTTTCAATCTAAAAAGCTCAAGACATTTTTTTATCTGAATATTAGGGGCTATCATCAACTCTTTGTCTTAAAATTTCATGCCCCAGTTACGATCAGATACCCCAGTTAGAGATCACTCAGCCTAAATGAGATGGTGCTGTTGATGGTGTTGGGATGCTTCTTGATTTTAGAACTCACTTTCTACGTTAATCCACATCTCCAAAGCATGCCTTAAAGCTTTTCTTTCTTCTCTAAGGGCACCAAATAAAATGAAGCTTCCCTTTTCTTACCTGGGCTCTTAGCCAAAATTTAGAGGCAAATGGATTGTTTCTGTTACCAAGGAGAAACTGTTGATGGTATCAGACATCTGTGAAGTAGTTCCTTTTCCTTTAAAACAGCATACAAAGTCTTGCTTTTCCTGAAAACATACAGAAAAAAAATAGAATCTCTAGAGGCAGTTTCCTCCGGTTTATAAATCCCAGATTATTACTAAACCAATAAATGGCCAAAAAGCCCATCACATACACACCAATTTTTAATTTATTTATTTCAGAGCCATACTGCTAGTTCTCCCGTGGTTGTAACTGGCACTTTCTTGATCTCTCCAGCACTCTGAAGCTGTTTTTTTTTTGTTGTTGTTGATTTTTTATATTAAAAAAACAAAAACAAACAAACAAAAAAAGACTATTTCTCACACCATTCCCCTCAAGAACAGTACTACCTACAGAAACTGTTCCATCCACTTGTGTCAACAAATGGAGGTTGCCAGTTTTCTGCAGTTATTAGTACATATACGAGAACAGTTTCTTATGTGTACCCCAAGGAGTAGCAGATACTACACTTCCTTTCATTGGGATTGCACTCAATCTCTATAAATACATTTCTGAAGGTTTTTTGTTGTTGTTGTTTGGTTGTTTTTTTTTTTTACACAAAAAGATGGCAAAATTATTTGAGATGCATGTTTCCTCTGGCCTAAAGCCATTTGCATTTTAGACAAGAAGAGAAGGATTTTTAGCATTTCCCTGTCATAAGCGCCAGAAACTTCATACACTACCATTAAGACTGCATGTTCACTGAATCCACAGGTGAGAATGATTTGTATGTGATTTACAGCTTTGTCCCCTTATAACTTTTCTCTCATATTTCAAGAACACAAATAGTTTCCTCAAACTTTCTAGAGATAACATATTTAAATTTGCTAATTCTAAGTTATCACTCCTAGTATGTTTAATGAACACCTTTTTATCCAATGACATTTAATTTGGAGATACATCATAATTTTTAAATACATGCTTCCAAGCAACACATCTCTTCCAGCTCATCACACATGGATGAAACAGAAATTACAGCACTATAACTAAACTACATATTGCTAATGCCTAGCTGCTTGCAGCAATAGCATCTATCACTAAGTGATAGTGTCTATCGCTTAGTCAGCTGAACATACATTTCAACCATTTAAACTGTACTTATTTTCTGTAGTAAATGTCAGATAATAAGAGGTTTTGGAATCTTGGTCAGACAATCAAAGACCTGCAGCTACTCATGAAATACCTAGATGCATTAATTATGACCCTGGAAAAGACTTCAGCCAACTCATGTTATTGCATCAAGGGAGAGAAAGCAAGATCAATTATAAAAACTTTGCTTCTCCAACTTGGACCAAAGTACCCTAAGTAATACAGTGAAGAAGTGATGAACACAGCATTTGATTAGGTGTTACTTAACATGCAACAAAGTGTGACTTCACTGAATCATTGTTTGATCATTTAACTCAATGGGTCCTCTTACCACTTTCTCTAAGACACATGGCACTGTTGTAAGAATTAGGTACACGGATTTTATGACATTTCTAATTCTAAAATGAGTTTAGTTTTTGATAAATAATAATATATCAAGCAGAATAGCATAGGCAGAAATTCTTAGGAAGTGGAAGCAGGGACATGTAACCTGGGAATATTATAACCAGGTGTATAGGAATGGGATCAGGAAAGCTAAGGCACATTTGCAGCTGAATTTGGCAAGGAAAGTGAAGAACATTAAGACAGGTTTCTTACAGGTACATTGGTCAGAAAAGAAAAAAAAAAAAAAAAAAAAAAAAGAAAAAAAGAAGAAATGTTTTGTCAATAGTTTAGCCACTGAGGTCTACCTCTGTAGCTTCTAAAGGAAACCATCCAAGCAGTCCATAAGAGTTGTAACTGTGTCCATATCCAAGTGAACCTTCATTACATTTCTCAGTTTAGGTGCAGACACAGAGAACAGTATGCCTCCTTGTAAGCTGCCAGATGCAGGAAAGTGAAAGAATGAGAATTTCTCTCTGCATTAAAAGCAGTTATTCAGAATCATTCTATCTTTGTAAATGTTTCCACATGTGAAATCAGACTGTTTTCTATTGAACTTATAAGCATTGCACTGTCAGCTGCAACACTGACCAAATGACATGACTTGGCTAAACTCAAGTCTGAACACTCCAGAATATATGTCCCACTGGCAGTGTGCTTATGGGACCTCTGTACTTTAGATAATCCTCTGCATTCCCATAGATGCTAAAATTTTCAGGAAAGAGAAATGAGCATCATGTGGAAAGTGCCAAGAGCAGGCTGCTTTTGATTTACTCCTCTCCTCATCTTCCTTTCTGACTCCTGTCTGGATAACAGTTGCAGTCCCAGATGATGTACTATTGGTGCTTTGCTTAACAGCACTCTGTCAAATGCTCTGAAACGACAGGAGAGCCGTCTGCGGCAATTGTGAACAGATGATCCATGGCAGAATGTTCACTCATGAGGCTGCCAGTGCAAACTAGACAAATGAACCATGTGCCCATTCAGTTCTTACTTTTGCTTATGTTTATACTTTACTTTCGTGATGTTTATTTTATGTTCTGATGCAGCCAGATGCAGGTGTAAGATGGCTACGATATACAGGGACTTCCCTCCCGACTAATTATCCCCTTGCTTGTTTTTGTTCTTCCTTCACAAGTTCTCTATGCTCTCTTATTAACGGATTATCAAATACATTATGTATATGTATAAATTCAATGCAAGCTGTGGCTGGCTACGCTAATAAATAAAACTTTTTGAAGTCCCCAGAAAAAGCGATTTGATAAATGTTTTTTCACAGGAGTGCTAAACAGCGGTAAGTACACATTTTCCCTCTGAGCAGTCTGAACAAAATAGTTCTAAGCATTATGATTAGACAAGATATTTTCCAGCACAACCTACCAGCTACCCTCCAGCTACCAGAATAATCAGAGAAGGCAGGAAGAAGAACTGCTTGCCTGCAGCCTGACCTTTCACTCAGAGAAAGCCAGAATGAGTCCTGCATATTAAGCCAATTTCAGCTCTGAATCAGCTCTGTTTTTAATGTATATTATTGAACAAAGAAGAGTACCCATTGTTTTAGAGTTTCAGTTTTGTTAAAGGATCTTTGCTGATACAGAAAATCAGGACAGGAAAGCTGTTTGGTATTTTTCCGTTTGAAGTCTGTGCCTTCTGTGTAGACCCAGCTTTGGAACCCTCCTCAGTAAGTTAGTGGTACCACATCATCATTCTTACTTAACCTCAGTTTCCACTGTCTTCCTGTTTCAGTTCAGAGAACACAAGAGCCTTGAAGCTTTATGGTCTAAATAGCTTTAAGACAAAAATGGAATTCACGACCAATAACTTCCTAAGTAGCTTGAATTCCAGAAGCAAAAGAAAATATTTTATTTTTCTTTCTAATCTGAGCCTTTTTTTTTTTTTAATAATAAAAGGGTATCTCCATTCCTACAAAAAAAAAAAAAAAAAAAAAAAAAAAAAATTTTTATTTAATTGGAATTTGTTATTTACAAAAAAAAAAAAAAAAAAAAAAAAAAAAAAAAGATAAATGTTTGTCCAAGTGGTATTTCTCATATACCAGAAAAAAAATATATAAAGACCATTTCAGCCTGAAACCTATCTACACAGCCCAGTATTATGGGTTCACTTTGATTCTAAGAAGTGGGTATATTCCATGTAGTTTGATCACTCAAAGAATTAGAGTGATCTACTTTATTAAAACACTTCAAAACTATGTCTTAGAGGTTAGAAGCAAATTCTTTATTATGAGAGTGGTGAAGCACTGTAACAGGTTGCTCAGAGAAGCTGTGGATGCCCCCTCCCTGGAGGTGCTCAAGGCCAGATTGGATGGGGCTTTGGACAACCTGGTCTGGTGGGAGGTGTCCCGGCCCATGGCAGGGGCAGTAGAACCATGTGATCTTTATGATCACTTCTAACCCAAACCATTTTGTGATTATTGATGCACTCCTTCAAGTTCTTTTTAATTTATAAAAATATGCTTTAAAAATTATCCAATACACCATATGCAAGTCATCTGAGATATTTATGTAGTACTCCCTATGCATTCTTACTAGCTTCCTACCCATCTACCTGTTCTCACAACATCCGGTTAATAAGGTTTAGTTTAGGAAGCTAATTAGCAGGTACACACTTCAGCAGATGCCTAATCATAAAACGTATGTTTCTACTATCAATGTCTGCTAGCAGGTTTTTTTTTGCACTAAGGACTGAAAGAAACGTCTTTCTGGTTAACTTATGGCTGAGCTTCAGTGATATCCATGAAAATACCTACTTCCCTCCTTATCTCGTGTTAAGGTATGTAACTGAGTTTTAGTTCAACTGAAAGGTCAGCAAAGAGTAGGCCTGACCTGACCACAGTCACCTGGCCTGCTGGAGCTTGGGAACTTTCAGCCATTCATGTATGTGAAGCAACTTAAATCAAGTCTACCCCCAGATATAAATTATTCTAGCTTAAGGCTTTTATTTTTTTCTCCCACAGAAATTGTTTCATTTTTCATGGAATAATGCAATATTCATTTGGCTACAGTAAGAGAAACTGTTACCCACTAGCTATAGCATTCACATGAGAAAGAAAAGGGTAAGGCAGGCACCACCTAGACAACTGCATATTTCAGCAGGAGTTGAAAATACTCTTATCTACTATAAAAAATACCTCACAAGATGAGAATGAGTCATCTTCCCCCAACTCTCCTATACCCTTGTAGATCACATTCTTAACAAATAAGGATTTGATTTGCATAGGAAAGAATTTGAGCCCAAGCCTCTCCCATTATATCCTAGTGGCTTTACCAGATTTAACCGTATTTACTGTAATGAGCTTTTTCCTGATGCACTTGGAAGGGCAATTAATCTGACTTTAAGCAAAGATCTGTGAACAAACTTCGGTTCTGAATCCCAAGCAGGTGCAGGTAATATCTCCTGATTTAGACAGGCACCATGATAAGCTATTTCTCTTTTAAAAATCTCATGTTTCAAATTTACTTTTGAGAAGTCTCTTTAGTTTCTTTAGATACACATAACTGATTCTAGTTTCTTGAGATTTGCATGACAGAGAGAAGAAAAATTTGGCAAAGTTATGGTGACTGAAATAAGGTGGTACTATGTTAAAAGCCTTTTTCCCACCTCTGTATTTAGTATTTCCTACTCCCTTGGCAAAAAAAAAGTATAAATTATTAAAACATGTAAAACTCCTTTCAGACTTAAAAATATACA
Source organism: Oxyura jamaicensis (assembly GCF_011077185.1). NCBI lineage: Eukaryota > Metazoa > Chordata > Aves > Anseriformes > Anatidae > Oxyura > Oxyura jamaicensis. The sequence goes on along the minus strand of NC_048894.1, from coordinate 115,851,267 downwards.
TTACTTTATGAATACTTGTTCTACAAAAAAAATCCACACATGAATTTCCCAAAGACTCAGGGCATCTGAAACAGAAGATTATTACTGAATTGCTTGTGACTCTCACCTGCAGTCCTTTTACAGGTAATGTTATTGACATCAATAGGCTTAGCCCAATGAAGGAACAGAAGAATATAAAGTGGAATTTGAATTTTAAAGCAGGTATCACAACATATTGTAGAAGTGTTATGTGAGAAACCACTTAAAATTTATGAAATGCAAACCCTCATAGAAGAGGGTTTTCTTTCACTTCATTTAAGTTACTACAGCTTTCCAAAAGCAACACTAGCTCAAAAAGTAGAAATATATTAAGAACTATTATATACCATATTTCTGCATCTGTTGGCGTCAACATCTGATTTTGTTTTCTAAGTTAAATTTGTTTGTAACAGTGACTCATTAAGACCAAATAAGAATCTACAAAACATTAAAAAATCCTAAATCTAAAATGATGAGCAAAAATCTGTTGGTTTTGTTCAATAGTTAGAGCTTTTTTTTTTTTTTTTTTTTTTTTTTTTTCCAGACACTGTAACTGCTATAAAAAAATCCTAAAAGTGACTGCTTTACAACCACTAACCTCCTTAAACTAAAAATATACCCGTTTTGAAAAAAAACATTTCCTGCTATTAACTCATCATTATTTACTTTTTTTTCTTTACAGAGGCAAGTTACTGCAGGTCAGATAAGGATCATAGCACTCATTAAATATGTTTGATGGTGACATTACCACATTCAGGATCAAAATTTCAATCACTTGCATTATACCAAGCATTGTCCTAATGAGTAGCATCCTTTCATTTTAGCACATCAAAAGGCAGCATTTTCATTCCATGCTGTCTGTCCCAAAGAGTTAGCCACTGGCAACTTTTGGGACAGTAGTACATCACATCAATAACAGTTAAAAGTCCTTATCTGTTGAACTCAGTGCAGCCCTTGGAGAGTTCCTGATGAAGTATACATCAAAATTTTGTTCTCACTCTTCCCGTGCAGCATCAGAATAGCACCTAACTCAGCATTAATTTAAAAAGCAACATGCTCACAATTTATGGCCAGGGCAGAGGAGGTTAATTTGAAATTAGCAAACCAATCTACTTTACCTAGGAATAAATATCTGATGTTCCTAGAAAAAGAAATTGTTCTGCATTAATCCTGACACATCATTGCATCTCAATATTTTACTTCTGTGTAAATGAATCATCAGAGATTCAGAAATCTGTTTTATCACTGAATAGCTAGTTTGCTATTTCTAGATCACTTTATGAAAAATAACTAATTGATCACAGTTTAAGAAGATAACGTCAGTTTTTAACATTTGTGCGTTACTTTTGCTCATAAATTAAAACAGCATATTTTTTTTCCACCCAACTTTTGGCCTTTTTTTTTTTTTTTTTTTTTTTAATGCTTAACAATTTAACCAAGTATTATACTCTCAGAAACTTTTCAAGACAAGAACAAAACCAAAATTTCTACGAATCTCTCCCATGTGATCTCACTGTGTGCTCATTTGAGTTTTCTTTTCAGATATAGTTCAAGTGCGTCTAGTTTTGATTCTCTAAGACAATAAGCATTTTAAACCAATAGGGGGTTACAATTAATAGAGATGTGGTGGGTTAACCTTGGCCAGTCATCCATCCGCTCTCACTCTCACTCTCCCTCCTCAACAGGACAAGGGAATATAAGGCAAAACAACTCAATTTGGAAAAAAAAAAAATAATTTACTGATAATTAAAATAGAGTTGTGTAGTCAGAAACAAACACAAAAAATATTAAAACAACACTCCACCATTCAGGTTCAATTTCACTGCTCCATTTCTGGCTCCTCTACCTCCCCTCCTCTCCAAGCTGCACAGCCAGATGGGAAAGGGGGGTTTATGGTCAATCTGCAGCAGCTCCTCTCTTTTTCCTCCTTCCTACCCACACTTTTCCCCTGCTCCAGTGTGGGTCACAGCATAGGCTGCTGAGTGCACATGTGCTGCAGCATGGTCCTCTCCACAGGCTGCAGGGAAATACCTGCATTGCTACAGGCTGTCCTGCAGGCTGCTCCTTCTTATTTAACCTCAATGCTCACAGAGTTGATTCTCTCACCTTTTTTTTCTTTTTTTTTTCTTTTTTCTTTTTTATTTTTTTTCATGGTTTTGCCCTTCTTAAATACACTTCCCATTGGTACCATCATCTTGGCAGATAGGCTCAGCTGTGCCCTGCAGTGGGGACACTGGAGCTGGCAGGAACCAGTTGGGAGCTGCATGGGCCAGCCCCAGCCTCCCCTCACACAGCTGCCCCTGCACTTCAGTTGTGTCACTCCACCAGCAAGCTGTACATAGTTTTCACATCATGGATGAAACATCATGGATGAAACAGGAACAATTGTGTTACAATCTATTTGCTGTTACCTCTTTTGCTCTTATGTGAAGAATCTAAATACTTAAACACAATATATTGTCCTTACACAGCAAGCATGGGAAAATAAATTATTCACACTCTGAAACTCGGGATGTAAACCCCAAACAAGGATTGCTAGTAGTTTCAGAGCTTACTTTCTTTCACCACACCAGAACACTTCCAGAAAACCAAATAAATAAATAAGCACATTGTCATGAAGAACACTCTCCTTTTATGTTAATTTGTTAAATTATTTAGTGCAGTAACTGCTTAATAAATTACATTGTCTCATCCGTATTGTTCCATATTATAGATACTTCCTCTATCTCTTGTTCCAAATACAGTCATAACTGTCTTGCCTCACCAGAGAGGCTTCAAACAGCTTGCCCCAGTGTCCTGGTGCTCCTGTGTATTTTAGTAATAACAATTGATAGGTGTGGCAGGGCGTGGGACCTCTGCACCAACTCTTGGCAGTCAGCAAGATCACACACCTACCATGGTGTCCACTCAACAGAGACCTCATTCCAAAAAGACTGTGGTGACCCAGATGGAGGGCCTGCCCAGAAAAATGGCTGTTTGGCCTCTGGCTGCAGGGAGTGCCTGAGCCTGCCACTGCCGCGGGAAGAGGGTAGAGGGGAGACCACCTGGGTGCAAAGTGGAATATAGAAGGTTGCACTTAAATACAAGACAAAACTTTTTTACAATGAGGGTAACAGAACACTGGAACAGGCTGCCCAGGGGAGTTATGGAGTCTCCTTCTCTGGAGGCATTCAAACCCTGCCTGGACGCATTCCTGTGTGATGTGATCTAGGTGTCCCTGCTCCAGCAGGGGGACAGGACTAGATGATCTTTCAAGGTCCTTTCCAAATCCCTAACATTCTGTGATTCTGTGATTAGAGTCCTGTACCCCATTGGGCTACTGCAGAGGAAACACAGACGGTCAGCCTGACTTCCAGACAGCAGTTTACCAGCAAACTCAGTAGTTATGATTTAGCTTTCTCACTATACCCATCTTCACACAGACATAATCACTTTTTCATATACATGGGTACAAAAAAGGCCCCTCAACTGACTGTAATGGTTTGACTTCATAATCCGTTTTTTTTTTTTTTTTTTTTTTTTCACTGTCATAATAATCCATGTACATTTTCAGAACTCTTTCTCTGCAAAATTAATTAAATTGCCATTTTTCTGCAGCTATGTACTTAAGTTAACATAACTGAGTTCATGTGCAGTAGCTTGGTAACTCAGGTATCTATCTAAGAGTTTAGAAACAGGCAGTTGGGGAAATACAATGTTAGTATCTAGTTTTTATAGTATTGTCAGTATAATAAGAAAATTGAGATCATGCATACCTCTGGAAACACAGGGTAGCAGACCAGCAGAAAAGGATGGACAACTTTTTAAATTATTAATCTAAAATAACATAGTCTGGGGAGAGCTGAAGCAGTTTCAAAACAAAAACAAATAAACATATAATGTATTTAGTAGACAAAAGCTCAGAGGAACAAATGTTCTTTCTTTCCCACACTCTTCTTTGAGAGACGCCTGCCACCTATCCAGGTCCAGTTACCACTCTGTCGATCAGAATACGAACTCCCACTTACCAACAGACTGCCTGCAAAACCCAGGGAAATGGTGTTTGTAGAACAGATTTTTCCCACAATCTTCTTTTACTTTATGCAGTTGATTTACACGGATCCACAACTTTACCTAGTCTGGGAGCAAGAACATCAAACAGGTAAGCTGCTGTTGGAAATACCATCTTTTTTCTTTTTAAATTCCTGTGGACTCAAGCACCAACGAAAATATTTGTGACCAACATGCTGCCCACAGAGATAGACTGCAGAAACATCAGCAGTGATACAAGTGTTGAACAGAAACTGGAATCCAGTTTTCCAGCTTCTTTTGAGTTCTGAATATCACTGTCTTCCTCAGAGTAAATCTGAATATAAGGTCTGAGTTCTCATCTTTAGGTGAGGATCCTAACATGAGACCAATTAAGGACATCCTGTGCAACAGCTGTTTGCTCTGCTTCCAGTTGAAGCTGTCCCTAACTGCAGAAACACCAAGTATTCCTGGAAGAGAGAGCAGTTCTTCAGGACCGTAGGTAGGTTCCACTGCCAGTCATTTCTCCAGTGTTGTTTTCCTCACATGAAGCATAACATTGTCACAGAAGAGATCAAAAGTGTTTTTTCTAAAATACCTTGTAATCAGAGGCTGAGAAGCAGAAGAGTAAATTAGAGCTGAGTCTTCCAGATGTGTTAGAGTGTTTTTAGCCAGAAGAACTCAAGTGGAAGGATACTGAGCTCCCTGTTCTATCAGTCTTGCTCTGTTTTTCTGTTCTTTGCTTTTTCATGTTAACCCCACACACAAACCACTGAAATACCTAGAGGGAAAAGGGAAAATGCAGTTAAAAAACAAAAACAACAACTAAATTTTTGTTTGTATTCAAGATTTGCAGTCAAGTAAATTGAAAGCAAAAGGGGTGTGGGGTGTGTGGGGGTGTGTGGGGGTGTGTGTGGGGGGGGGCGGGCGGGGGGGGGGAGGGTAAAAGATTTGCAGGATTTCCACAGCCTTCTAAAGCCTTCTGAAAATATCAGAATGAAACAGCATAACTTCAAACACAATAGCATTGAATAGAATCAGTCACTGGAATTCTCCTTTTAAAAGGGTAGTTTTGGAGTTCACTACATTAGGTATCACTATAGTATATTATAATGGCAATCTGATATCTATATTCAACTATGTTGCTAAGAAAACAAAGGAAAATCCTTCACACTTGGAAAAAGGATGTCTACTACCTTGGCTATGTCTGAGGACTGAATTTAGGAATCCCTAAGAAGTGTTGCATCTTACATTATGAACTCAAAGATGAAAATATTGTTCCACAAGACTGAGTAGATTTCTAACGTGGCAAATCAAAAGCTTTCATGGGTATGTTCTGTGAGTGAATTAAATGGGATAGCAGGGAGGTATAACACAATGAATGGTGATTACACGGTTGGAAATCTAAATTACTGATTGCAATCCAGAGGCAAGAGAATGAGTAAGCATGTTGACAACCTATTTGTGTTAAAGCCTGTGTAGGCAATATCCAGGCAATTTCGTAGTCAAAGGATTTCAGTTTCCATGGTTGCTAGTCTACAGCCTATGATTTGCTTTGCACACACAAAACCTACAGATTAAAGCAAGGAAGGCCTTTCATTTAGTCCAGTCAGATGGAAGATCATGCTATTTATTTTAATAGATGCTAGAACCACAAAATCATAAGCAGCCTGAAGCATTAGAATAATCCTAGAACACTGGATTTTAGAGTTATTTATAATTGGTTAGCTACAGAGAATGCAATGAGTAAATATATGCCGAATAACGAACAAAAATCTTTCGTCTGAAGAGTTTAACAGTCCAACAGGATAAATGACATTCTGAATGGAAACGAAGTTACTACCAACACAGTATGGTCAAGACACTGTAGCTATTTATTTAACATTTGCAGAAACAGTAAATGAATAAAGTGGCCTTTAAGGATGCTGGTGCAGAACAGACCTTCTAGCCATGTGATTTTTTATTTATTTTATTCATCTCACAGTCAAAGTCTCTTACTGAAATACTTCACTCTTTTTTACTGATTGATTACAGTTAAGAAAAATGTACATGCCTGGGGATCTGAAATACTCCCATGCTATTGTAACACACAGGGTCATCCATCTGCAGCTAGTTATATATCCGTTAGATCTGTTGGGTGTGCTTCTTTATACTAGATGAATTTGACTTGTTTGCCATCTGCACTTTAATTATAAACTGTTAGTGTTTTATTCATCTATATCCTTTGAATAAATCTTGCTGAGGTGATCTTTTGAGTCTATTTGTCCCCTCAAATATCACTACAGTAATAATATTTAACAATTTTGTTCTACAATCAACAGTCGGCTTTTCACTTCAGAAGTAGTGCCTTTTGCAAATCACAACAGTGTTTTTCAAATTAAAAAAAAAAAAAATCAAAGTCAATAGATAAACAATTTTTAGTTACAGTCTCCAAAAAAAAGAAAGTCAGGGTAGGTGTAATCCCCATGCGAATTAAGAGGGACGACTGGGATGGGCCAAGACCACAGGAACAAGTCATATTGCTATTAGCCTAGGCACAGCGGTGAAGTGTTGATAGGTCTGCCCAGGTCAATAACAGTCATGTAGAAGACCACTGACTTCCTCATTATGCTTATCTCATGCTGCCTGATGTTGCTGTTTCTCAATCTCAGTACACTGCTGCAAACACATTTCCTTGTTACTATCAATTTTTTTTTTTAGAAGGGCTTTGGCATTGCACTGGGAAAGTGAGCAGAACTTGTGATACTGAAGCAAAGTGAAGAAGATATCAGCTTGACAGTAGCCCCTTATTTCTTTTCCCTCTTTTTCCTCCCCTCAAAAGTCCATGCTAGGAGTTGCTTAGAAGAGCGCTGTCTACATCTAAATCCTAGCTTGCCTGACAGTAAAACATCATTGTAAACAAAATGAAAAAGTGTCTTGGAGGACAGATTTTGTCATAACTTTGATGTTTCAGATTTTTTTATTTATTTATTTATTTTTTTCCACAACCTGGTATTGTTAGTGTAGCTGGCATGCATGACAGTCTTTTAGAAGAGTTACAGGCCTTTAAAACAAACAAGAAAAACCACCACCACCACCACAGCACATGCTCACAGGAAAAAAAAAAAAAAAAAAAAAAAAAAAAAAGTACTTGACTACTTGACAAAAGGAATACAAAATGGACTGGTGAGCAGGTGGAAACCAGCTAAGCTTCAGTCATGAATTTTATCCTGGATGGATGACAAGGAAAGCTGCCACAAAGCAATCACCAGAAAATTCTAACTCTGATGAATGAAACATATAGGTTCTATTCAAAAGCTTATAAATTTCACCCCAGCATTTAGTCGCTCAATGAACTGATTACAGTACCACATTTTATCTCAAAAAAATGAGGCCAAGTAAGGATAAAGGAAACCCCTGAGGTCTTGGGCTATAAATGTGTTCTATATAACCTACTATGGAAGACTTATTTAAGGATCAGTCATCATGCACTCTCCAGAGACTTCTGACTGGACATTTATTATTTCGCTACAAGAAACCTGACTTGCTGCTCTGACTTACTGCTCCAGTTTTAGAATGGAAATCTCAATGGACTTGCACTGATGTGAAAATGGAGTGTAAAAATTACAGTAATGAATCCAGCTCAGTGACATGCTGAGTACTGAAAGCCATCTTTTTCAGTTCCTAAATTAATTTTTAAGAGCCATTTTTAATATTTAAGAGGGATTACATTTCTAACTGATCTTTGAAAACACATCATGGAAAAAAATAAAAATGGCATTAAACATCTCAGTTGTAAAAAGATATCTTAAAATCAATACTGACAACAGCTGTATGGGTTTTCTGCAGTTTTGATTATGTCTTGATTCACATGAACGAAGTTCTTCCTGAACTTCTGTATATTCAAAAATGAAAAGAAAACTTTAATAGAAATATATTAACTTTTACTACTGGTTAATATGGTTAAAATGGAGACAGACTTTTTTTTTTTGTTTGTTTATAACTTTTAACTTTTACTTATATCCAGTCTTGATTTGTTTGTTTTTTGTTTTGTTTTGTTTTGTTTTGTTTTCAAATTCAAGGTGTATTTTATTTACTGTTTTAAAGAACAAATCATGCATCAGTTTAAAGAAGTAGTGTGGTTACACACAGAAGTATTTTTGGAAGTACAATTCTTTGCATGATTGACTTTCACATCCTTTGTTCCATACTCATAAAGTAATCTTAATATACACTAAGTGTGTAAATTGATTAAACATGCATTCCTTTTCAGGTATTGTAACAGTCAAGATTTCAGTGATACTCTTGGTTCATTTTGCTTGAAGTCATTTTACACATTAAAAAATGTTCCTTGCATTGGGTATAATGTGACAAGTGTCTGGTAGCAGGGTACTGCTGTGGTGGCCTCTGTGAGCAGAGCCCAGCAGCTGCCCCATGGCAAATCAGAGCCAGCTCCAGCCAACTCCAAAAGGGACCTGTCACTGCCCAGAGCTGAGACAGGGAGTGAAGTTCGTTGGGCCTATGGGAGAGCACATTTAAGAAAGGGGGAAAAAAATAAATAAATAAATAAAATAAAATAAAATAAAATAAAATAAAATAAAATAAAATAAAATAAAATAAAATAAAATAAAATCTGCTATGCAACAGCAGCAGGAAGAGAGACAGGTGAGAACCACCGATGCAGACCCCAAGGACAGAGCAGAAGGAGGGCAGGAGGTGCTCCAGGCATGCAGCAGCAGTTCCCCTGCAGCCTGTGGAGAGGCCCCTGGTGGAGCAGGCTGTCCCCCTGTACCCCATGGGTCCCCCATGGAGCAGATCTCCACGCTGCAGCCCGTGGAGGAGCCCCTGGTGGAGCAGGTGGATGTGGCCTGGAGGAGGCTGTGGCCCATGGAGAGCCCCTGCAGGAGCAGGCCCCGGGACAGAGCTGCACCCACACAGGAGCAGGGGGTCTGGAGAGAGCTGCCACCAGTGGGGGATCCGTGCTGGAGCCGTTTGCTCCTGGGGGATGGACCCCGTGGGACGGAGCCATGTGGGAGCAGTTGTTGAAGAGCTGCTGCCTGTGGGCAGCTCCCGCAGGCTCAGTTTGGGAAGGACGGCATCCCGTGGGAGGGACCCCACGTGGAGCAGGGGCAGAGAGTGACCGTGAAGACGAAATGAGTGAAGAAAGTGGCAGTGGAGACAAAGCGTCAGGGACTGACCACAGCCCCCATTCCCCTTTCCCCTGTGCTGCTTGGGGGGAGGAGGGTGGATAGGGGGAAGGTGGTTTTAGTTTGCTTTTACTTTCTCAATTCCGTAGTCTGGTAGTAATAGGCAATAAATTATATTAATCTCCCTATGCTGAGTTTGTTTTGCCAGTGATGTGCTGTGTGATCTCCCTGTCCTTACCTCAACCCTAAAACCCTTTTCATTCAATTATCTCCCCACTTTCCTGTTAGGGAGGAGAAGGTGAGAGAGCGGTTGTGGTGGAGTTCAGCTGACCAGCAGGATAAGACCACCACACACCTCTGACAGTATATGTACATAATTCTTTGTGACCTTTCCTGTCTCAGACATACCACTTATTTAATATATGCAGGTACAAAATCATTTCTGACATACTTTCAAATTCTGATATAATTTAATTTGCTGTTATTTAGTCATTCAGCTTATGAAGCACTAAATACTAATGTAAAACTGCATTGTATTTACATGACATTATCTTCAGGAAACATACTTGGCATAATTAAAACATCTCGTACATTTTAGTCAGGTTAGAAATTTGTCATTGTGTAACTGGCAGTAAAGAAAAAAAATTATTGGTTTTGAAGAATAAAAGTTGTAGAGAATGTGCACAGTGAAAGATCAGTGGTACCAAATAGTTGATGTTTTTCTTGGGTAATAATGAAATGCTTACAATTAATCAGAATATTAATATTCATTATCTTAACATTAATCACTAACTTCTTTTGCTTAATAGGGAATGCTTCTTTTGGCTATTTAAAAAATACACCTCAATATAAGCATATTTCTGCATAATATTTTTTTTAAGAAAGAAGAACCTTCAGTATATTTTAGATTGATACCCATTGACCTTAAGTGCCACAAAGCATTTTGCAACCAAATTCAGAAAAGCACTACTGCATTACATTAACATTTAAGGGTCACTTTCTTGCTCCTGTTCACAACAGACACTTAGCATGTGTTCTAGAAGGAAGGCATTCAGTGCTGAAATCTATTTCACAGTAGAGTCTCCATTCTCTTCCTTTGCTGTCCTGTCCTAGACAGGATATATGAACCTACCAAGCCCAATTTTATGTTATTTTTGTATATCTCCCACTATTGATTTTCCTATCTATAAATGGAACTGAATTCTAACCTTAAAACAACAAAGAAAAAGTCACAGAACACTTAATAACCACATAGACTTCATCAAATTCATCCACTGGTATAGGGTATATAACAGTCAAGCTACCACTGAACAGATGATGGAGCAGGCAGATGAAGGGAACAGGCAAGTCAGAAAACCTTAACCTGAAAGCATATTTAAAATACACTTATCACAGTAATTCACTTCAAGGGACTGAACTTTTAATGGGAATTCATAGTCAGATTATATGATCTTTAAGCAGTCTTTCTTGACTACAAGTAGGAGAAAACTTGACTGTATTCCTCCATAGAAAAGTGAACAGAAATGTTCACAGAGACTGTGAATTTCCAGCAGGCCAACAGCAATGGACTCATAACAGACTGCTAATACAACTTGCAAGGGTTATCCATTTATGGATTCAGCAGAAAAAGTAACATGAAGTACACACACACTTGTGATGAACATTGGTGGTTGTTTTGGAAAATCTGCTGTCAGAGTACCGTTTTAGATATATGTTTAAATAGGTAATACAAACAGATCTGCTAGCTCTGTGAATCAGGAATTGCTGACATTCTATTTCCCAATCATCAAACAGTTCTACATAGCCATTTGAACTGTCTCTTAGGAAGCTTGATATAGGTTGTAACTGTTTCACCTTTTGAAATATTTCTCAAATCTGTTCATAAGCATACAAATTAAAAGAAAAGGGAAAAAAAAAAAAAAAAAAAGATACTGAGATACTGGAAACACATGGGAAAAGGCGTTGAAAGTATTCAAAGAATGAAAATTCCATATTTGCAATGGAAGAAACCCTAATGTATTTAGGAGTATTCACAAATTATGCCGCACAGATCTGTATCTTTAATAGTCTCGCTATCTTTACAAATATGACTCCATCTCCCTTTGTCATACTTCTTCATATTTTTGTCTACTCTAAATGTCAAGCTTGGCCTACTAACTTTTCCTGCTATTAAGATACAACTTTTAATATTCAGATATTATTCAATTCTGATACCAAATGCATAATCTGACATGTTATATCCTTCTTCTTGCCAAAATAAAGATTGTATCTTACACATCAGACTTCACGCCAGCACCACTTTTCTATACCACTTGTACTGCAATTGGTTAGTTCCCATATAAAACCAAAGAAAATAGGTCTGGAAAAGACCTCAGAAGACTGTCAAACTCCAAAGCAACAGTCCTGTCTCTCACTGACCTCCTAGCAGAAAGGTGGGTTCACAGAAAAACAGGCATTATGACTTTCCTTGGTATTTCCCACTGTTTGCTGTGTGGAGAGCACATAAAGGAAGTCACAGGCTGACTCTGAGGCTTCAAAGTACTGAAGGTCATATCAGCTTGCTCTTCAGGAATTGCCAATGACCAACAACGTCTTAACTCATCCTCTGGTCCTACAAAGGCAACATGATGCCAATGTCCTTTCAGATTGATATTTTTTTGGTAGGTGTTGGAAATAATGAGTTAAAAGCAGAAGATTGGCAAGAAGGATGGGATCAGAACACAAGACTGGCAAGGAGGATTGTAAATACGCTTAAGTGACCTTGCACCTGGGAATGAGTAGTCTGGGGAGCAGCAATGTAGAAAAACATATAAATTATGTCTGCTGCTGTTTGTGCTCTGTGTGTTTGACAAGGAGCATATCTGTGCATAGATAACATAGGTGTTTGGTGGACTTGGAGGTGCCCTATAAGATGTGTTTGAGCTCCCAGCCTTAGTACAGAGAAGATCAAAGAAGCACAGTGAGAATCAGCATGGTGGTAAAATCTGCGCCTGCGTGAACTCTTAATAAAAACAGGTGAAACCAGCAGGCCAGCGATCTCCTAGCATGGATCATGTTTAGTGGTTCCTGCATTCCCACTTGCATGCCTATGCTCCCGTACATCTGTTCAGGTGCTGCTTTGGGGATCCCCTGGTTGGTGAGGTAATAAATCTACTCTTTGCATTTTAGCTGCGATTCTGTGGTCGTTCCTGTTGCCTGCCTGTGCTGACTCGCACAGTAGGTTACCTTATCCTTCGTCTAGAACTGTAGCATATAGCTTACACAATATGATATACAAAACCTCCTACTGATCAGCAGTGCCTGATTCATAAGTGCCTTACAACCAAGGACAGCAATAGACCCACACTGCATATTTTGTCAAAGGGATATTTCTGTTTTTCGTCTCTTTCTCACCTTCTCACAACAACATGACCTATGCCTAGATGTAATCTTGCCAGTCTTGCTACTGAGCCCGCTGCTGCTTGTCCTGTGGGTGACACAAAGGCAATTTGTGTGATTGTGATCATGCCACATGTATTCCTCCACACTTGTAGCAAATACAAAGAATACTTACTCTCTAAAAACATTTTTTATAAAAAATAAACAAACAAACAACAACAACAAAAACATATAACTGAATTGAGTAGAGATCAGCTCTCTGAAGAGATGACTGACATCCTTTTACCTTGGATAAAGAAACATGTTTACAATAAACAAATTTGAATTTTTTTCGTAGCTGGTTGTAATCACACTTTAATCTGTTTCCAAAAGGCAGAAGAGGGTTCTCCAGAATAATTTAACTGGTCATAAAACTACCCAAAAAAATAAATAGTGATGTTAAAGTTTGTTTATTTTTCTTTGACAAAAGGATCACTGGCTGTACTTGTGTATATTTGGAAAGGACATATATACACCATTTTTCCAGCATAAAATAAATAAGTAAATAAAAAAGTCTTCAACTACTGTGAAACCAATTTATTTTTAAAAGAGATCATGATTCATCAATCAGGACATGGGTTGCTGTTAAGGTAGATGTACATAGGAGTTTTATCTGGAGTCTTCTCCCTGTTAAGCTATGGTCAGAAAAAAACAGAAGCAGTGATCTAGCAATAAAAGAAAACCATCACAGAGTCATATCTGCTGCTTCTTTGACACTCGTTTCAAAGTTCACAAATGCAGTTATGCTCGTAAAGCTTCCCAAAGTTTCAAGCTTTTCATTTGTGAAAATCCCATATTTTCCATGTAAACACTTCAGCAACTCCTGGAATAAGAGTAGCTTTACCATGCAGGTTTCTGGTCCTATTAGCACACCTCTAAGATTGCAGATTCAAGAGTGACACTACCATGCTACTCAAATCAACAGCACTCACAGACCCTAATCTTTTTGTATTTGCTTGTTGATGGTTCTCCATCTGCACATTTTCCCATTTTTTATGGGCATATTGAATAACAAGCAGCAAAGCTAATGAAAGCTACTGGAGTCAAATACACACATCTAAGCTGTACTAAACCATGACAACTGAGATAAAGATCACAATTCTTAAAGGCTGCCACATTTCTTTGCCAGATCAGATCTGTGTGATGGAAGCACAGCTCATGAGGAGTAAGTCTTTACTGGCAAGGACAGAGCAATTGGTCCAAATGGCAAACAGTGTGCTCTTAACCAGTGCAAGAACACAGTGTCGTATGACTGAAGTTATGTATGGGAAAGAGTAACAGGTCAGAAAAAATAAAAATAAAAATGTTGAAGTCAAGACAAAACCAGAACTGCCTACCAGGGCTTTTGATTGTTTGGTTTTGCTTTTGTTTTCATCTTGGTTACTTCAGAACTTCAAAATGCTAACCAAAATCTATGACAAAAGCCCTTTACCACCACAGGCTTCCTGTATTGCTACAAAACCCAATTTTATGAACATGTTGAGCACTTCTAATTCAGAAGTTAAGTATCATACCATTAACTTACTCTGTAAAGTCTATATAGCATGAACATATTGCAAAATTATGGTGAAAGCTAGATAGTAAAAAGCTTTTTGGAAAAGTTACTTTAGTATTTCAGAAAATACTGTAACTTGCTGTAACTTGCTACTAAATACCAATACTTTCAATTTATCATTTTTGTTTTCATTTCAGGTTTTCAAACACTTTAAAAGCACTCACTCAGTTTCATAGTTCCCAGGTAAAATAAACTTGGGATTAATTATTCCCATTTAATACTTATATGTGAAGAACCTTATTTATTATCAAAAAATACAGACAAAATACCACCAGAACATATTTCAGACTCAGAACATGTTTCAGACTCAGAAATACCATGTTTTACTTTCAGTCTCAGGGTCCCATAGGCAGAGAGGTTATTTTCAGTCTTGAATTTTCTTGGCTTTGGTTGCCTTTTTTTTTCTTTTTCAGTTGTTTCTTTCAAGGCTCTCTTGACATTCAAGAATAATAACAGATTATTTTTTTAAAGACAGCGGAAAGTTTGGGAGACAGCACCAGCAGTCAACCATTAAAAGTGATTTTTATATCCTCTCATCAAGCAGAGAACCAGTCAGAAAGCCGTGAAGCTTGAACCAGGATATTTCTTATACTCCATTTGCACAACCTATATACACTTGAGTGATTGCCTAATGATACAAATAGGCTCATAGAACTCTGTAAGACTTACAAAAAAAATAGACACCAGAGCAAAGATTGTATATACAGATCATTATGGAACTTTCAGAGAGAGAAGTAAGGAGGAAATTTATTTTGTAGCACTTGTAGGTTAGTTGGGAAAAAAAAAAAAATAAAAAAAATCTGTTTTTTAAAAAGAATGCTGTTTCGTTTTTTTGTTTGTTTGTTTGTTTGTTTGTTTTACATTTTAAAACCTTACCCATTAAAGTTTTTGAGACTCATTGGATAATAATGCTAATTATTTTGGTCTAATGTGCATATGCACTCTAACTGGTAGAAATGTAATGAGTTCACAAATGGAAATGTTACTTGGATGGAGAAAGGTTGATATTACAACACAAATCCCTCAGAAGTCATTTGTGTCATGGAAAAGTCTGAATGTTATTCCATCAACACAGAAAAATCAGAAGACTTTATAATACTTCCATCCTGAAAAAAAAAAAAAAAAAAAAAATGCTGGAGGAGTGGCTAAATAACAAACCGAACCAGAACTTAATGAATACCCAAAGCACCTGTGATGTCCCTGTGCTGCTTTGATGAAAATGCTGATGTAAAAAAAAAAAAAAAAATTAGTAGGCTGTGCATAAATTGCATTTAGAAATATATTTGAAAACAGAAATTTGACTATAAATACAGAAAAAGAAGATATAAAGTATGTTTAAATGCTCTAAACCATTGAACAGATGTTTTTCTAGTTTGTTGTTTTTAATGCTTCAATCATATACACCTCAGAGCTTCAGAAAGAATTTAAAGCAAATTCCTAAATTCAATGATAAACATCTCAAAACTTAAACACAAGTAATGTTCATACCTCATATCCTATTGTACTGCCTTTATAACTACTCTTTATATTTATGGACCATAACAGTGCTCAGCTTGAATAAATCCCAAAAGGTTTGTTCACTGATTATGCATTGGCTATGCCCTGCATAAATATATAAGTGGTCTAGGAAAGGTCCTGAGGGTAGCTGGTGTGGCTTGTGTCACATCACTCTAAAATAGGATTCTTACATCCAGAGAGGCTGCTGGGAGCACTCTCTAGGCCAACCTATACCTAGGCACTATCTGAAAAAGTGTTATTTGGTCAGGGCCAAAACATCACGAGGGATTGGCCAACAGTGATGTGCCAGTGCTCGGGCACATCTTCTGGTCCAGTTTACATTTCTACCACACGCATGGAATCGGTGCTGCAAGTATCTTACTGCTTTGGCTGTTTGTCACGTTCATTTTACAGCTAGACTATTCACTCAGGTACTATGCACAAAGCACTACAATAGGCATTACCTCTATACAATCATTTACAACTAGACTCATTTATATATATATATACATATATATATTTTTAATAGCTGTCACTGCTTAGGACTGAGAAAAGAATTCAAGGAACTTCCTTATTCTGTATGACCAAAACCAAAGGTATAACAGTACAAATTGTAAAGATGGCAAATGGACTTTATTGTGCATTCACTATGGAATCAAAATACCATAGTTCAAAATGTATATTGCTTCCCATGACTTGCAGGCAAGCATAAACTTCCAAAAATACTATGCATCTTTCTTCAAGGAAAACAGCCAATTTGTATTTTATTTTTTTCCCTGTGAAAGAATTGGAACACATAATTTGAATGTGTTTCTTCATCAGAAATCAAAGTTTTGCAGGATACTTTAAAGATAGTATTTTCCAAAGAAACCAAGCACTTGGGTTGAAAAAAATAAATTTCAATTAATTTAATAATCAGGAAATGCAAAGTCCATAAAAGCCCTGCTTGGATGAAAAATTTTTATTTTCTAATCTATCAGTGGTCCTCCTTGAGTCTGCAGAACAAGGAATACAGATTTACATCCTACTACTATCACTTCTTTGGGAGTGAAGTGCAGATCATCACAAGCACCATACGAATAATATGCACTTCACCTTTAATGACACTCTTGATGTCATCATTGATGTCATAGTTTTCTCTTAGGGGTACTCTGCTTTGTTATGTATGTTGTACAAGCACTGAAACTTGACAGGTTTTCAAAACTGAAATGTCAGAAAGCTTGAGATTTTCTACAAGTGTCTGGAGGGAGGAAAAGCAGACAACTAAGAAAAGTAATTTTCAGAATAAAAGAGGAAAAGTAGCAGAAGGAAATGCATGCAACTAGTGTGACTGATCTCCTGTTGACACTGTACATATGGCAGATTTGGTCAAGACCTGCTTTGCTTAGAACAGATGTCCAGAAGATAAATGATCAGACAGGTTGCAGGCAAAAGAAAGGCAGAGCAAACTGCTGCTATCAGAGCATACGAAGATGCTTCTTAGTAGCCTACAGTCAGAAGTGGGCCTGGTAAAGCTTTATTAGAACAAATGTTACCCAGTACTCCTGAATACAGATGAATCCCATTCTTTAATCACTCTAATGAGAGAGCAGAGATAGGGTTTAAGAAAATGATGCTGGATAATTACTTGTCTTTTTCTTCCTTAAATGATGTGAACCTAAGAAACACATCTAAGCCTGAAGAACTAATGTTTTACCATAACTTACACAAACAAACAGACAAAAAAATATATATATTATCAGTGTCCAGAGGAGGGTGATGAAGATGGTGAAGGGCCTGGAGGGGAAAACAGATGAGGAGCGGCTGAGGTCACTGGGCCTGTTCAGCCTGGAGAAGAGGAGGCTGAGGGGAGACCTCATCGTGGTCTACAACTTCCTCGCGAGGGGGAGTGGAGAGGCAGGTGACCTATTCTCCGTAACCACCAGTGATAGGACCCATGGGAATGGGGTTAAGCTGAGACAGGGGAAGTTTAGGCTGGACATCAGGAGGAGGTTCTTCACCGAGAGGGTGGTTGCGCACTGGAACAGGCTCCACAGTGAAGTAGTCACTGCACCAAGCCTGTCTGAATTTAAGAAGAGATTGGACTGTGTACTTAGTCACATGGTCTAAACTTTTGGGTAGGCCTGTGCGGTGTGAGGAGTTGGATTTGATGATCCTTATGGGTCCCTTCCAACTCAGGATATTCTCTGATTCTATGATTCTATGATCATACATTATTGGAAATTGAATGATGTACAAAAGAGAGAGAGAGAGTTGTCTGTGCTGTGCCTTTCACCATAGGCCTCACTCTTAACAGACAGAAGGGAGACAGCTAGGCTAGCTGAAAGCCAAACATGTATTTTCACGAATCCTCAGATGCGTCATGTAAACTAGCCAGCCCTATGACTTCACATTATGAGGGATTCCACAAGAAGCCTTTTGCACCAGCAGTTTTCTCTGCACCAGGATATTTTAGCAGTATATTTTTTTCCATGAATTTGAACTGCCTCAGTTCCTCCTCACCCAAAATATCCATGGCTAGACCAGGCTGTTTTAAACAGCATAATCCTCTGTATATTTGTTTACTTAAAATCAATTGAGATAGAGCGCATCCCATCCAAGAGCCCATATATTATCTTTGGTGGATTGCTGGAAATGATGACAGTTTGGGTGTGGAGAGTTGATGTAGACAGTATACGTTTGTGTTGTTAGATAATTCATTCTAGGATAAATATACTGAGTGTAAAAATATACCTTTATTATTATGGTTGAAACACCTGGCAATTGAAATTTTAGTACTTTCACGGACCTTTTGTGAGCACTGGTCATTTATGCAGTATGGACTCCAGACAGAAATGAGAACAGAGAAAGAAGTGATGCCCTTCTATCCTCTACCCATGTGGCATTGGTGGTTGAGATAAGATGCTACTTTACATCTCAGATTTCCTACCTGCTATAGAAGAAAACTGCCATTTTTTCATTTGTCATTTCAATTCACACAAATTTTAAAAACAGAGAGACAAGTATCATGAAGCATCCTTGCATAAGGGACATCAGCCAGAGCAAACACTTAAAACTTCAAAGCCAAAAACATCTCTCTGAAATCTTATGAGACAAGGACTCAGCACATGTCCCAATGTCATTGAATGCTTGAGGTTGGAAGGCAGCTCTGGAGATTGTCTAGTCCCACTGCTCAGAGCAGGATCAACCAGAGCAGACTGCCCATAGCTGCAAGCTGCCCAATTGGGTTTTGAATATCTACAAGGATGGAGACTCCACAACTTCTCTGGGCAACCTGTGTCATTGTTCTGTTTTCTTCACAGGAATAGGTATTTTCTTACATTTTTTGTTGTTGTATTTGGTTGGTTAGTTGGTTGGTTGGTTTGGCTGGGTTTGGCTGGGTTTGTTTGTGAGGAAAGTCTCAGCCTTTCCTCTTACAAAAGATGCTCCAGCTCCTTAATAATCTTTCTGGCCCTATCCTGAACTCACTCCTGTATACCCATGTCTTTCATGTATGGGAAGCCCAGAACTGGAAACAGCACTCCAGGTGTGTATTCACTGGAGCTGAGTAAAGTTGAAGGATTATTTTTCTTGTCTTACTGGCAAAACTGCTCCTAATGCAGCTCAGGAGGATGTTGGCCTTTGCTACAAGGGCACACTGCTGGCTCATGTTCACCTTGATGTCAGCCAGCACCCCTTGGTCTTTTTCTTCACCAGCTGACCAGCCTGTACTGGAGTGGGATTATTCCTCCCCAAGTGCAGGATTTCAGAATTTTGCTGAACTTGATAAGATTCAGTTTTTGACCATCTTTTCAGCCCTTAGAAGTTCCTCTTTATGGCAGCACAATCACATTGTGTATTAATTGCTCCTCCTAGTTTGGTAAACCTTGCAAAATTGCTGAGAGAAGGTAGGTGCAGACAGATATAAATTTGCTGCGTCTGTATTCACAGTTGGCCAGACATTTCAGAATATGAATGGCCATCTTTGCAAAACACTTTGTCCAAGTTAAGATGCATCTTAATAGTGCATAATACTTAGGCACAATGCCATGGTAACAGGCCAGATGGCTTTGCAGTAAGAGCTGACTCATACCTGGTCTTGGAAAGAGGCCCTAATGACCTTTCAGATGTGCTTCCTTCATCAGGCTTATCTGTGGCCTTTAGTAGAGCCTTATTTGTAGGGCCTTTAGTTATCTGTAAACCAAGCTAAGGATTTGGCTTAAAAACGATTTTCTCAGATATCAGTTCCTTTTTATACCTCAATAATACTTGGAACTTTTTCTTGCATTTTCTCTAGCTTTTCAATCTTCTTCTGGAATAAGAGTGCCAAGAAATGAATAAAGCTCATTGCAGGATGCAGTTGCATGCTCCATATAGAACAGAGCTGTTACTATCCACACTGTGATACCACACTTCCACAGAGTAAACCTGAGCAGTGTTCAGCTGTCATACACTGACACATCATCTTTATTTTGTCATCTGTTAACAATAATAAATCTCTTCTATGAGAGTTACCTCCTAGGCTGAACAACAAGTCCTCACATAGAATTACATTAAACCCAGCTCAGTGCCACACTACAGGCATTGGTTTGTATGCCATTTATAAAGGCATTAAAAAAATAAAAAATAATGTTTGTTTTCCTAGTTTATAGTTTCCACTTTCTAAAATTTGTAATTTTGACTAACTCTTCCCTTGGTCAAATTTCCATGGGGGAATCTACCTGAAGAGTTAGTTAATTCACAACCATTTTTGAAAGGAGCCAATGCATAACTTCATATCACTTTATCCTATAGAATTTGGTTCCTCATTTAAGCCACCAGCAAATTTCTCCATTACTTCAAGGCAATACCAAGTCCTGTAACATACTGTACTCCCCACTGAGAGAAATGAACTGCCATTTGCCTGCCACCTTATCTTATCAATTTTTATACTATATTCCTTCTTCTGGCAATTCTACTTAATTTCTGATACCTAGATTTAAGATAAAAATAAAAAATATTCCTCCATCCTGTATACATGAGTAGATTTATAGTTACCAAACCATTCATATGAAAGAGTTTCTTACCATCTTGGTTATGCCAGACACTGCAATATTGTACGCTATTGTACGCTATCCAGGGAATAAAATTTCACTCACAGTTAAAAGAATGTGCTATACCTTATATTTAGTTCCTGGTCTTTACAGACCAAAAGATGGTTTCTATTTCATCTGCAGTGCTGGAGGGAATTCATATCCAACCACAGTCCTAGAAATTTAACAAGATACAAGTTTGATCAGATTTCAGGGCCAATGGACTACAATTGCCATTCTTGAATCACAAACTTTCACCTAACAAAAAAAAAAAAAAAAAAAAAAAAAGAGAGAGAGAGAGAAAGAAAAATCATCTCTTTACTTCAGTAACAGCTCAGTATACATAGTGAGAAAGTAAGTGGCTATACAAGTATAAGATTGATAAAAAATTGATAAAACAGTAACAATTTTAGAATAATTCTCATCAGACTCAACCCAACATTTCTCCCATGAGAAAGAGCTTTTCATTTATAAATTTCTTATTGTGTTTTTAGTAGCAGAAATTTAAAGGTGAAAGTCACATTAAATTGTGATGAAGATGTTAAATTACCATGACAAGGAATAACAGAGCGCTATTGTGCAAAATTCTGCACAATTCTGCACACAGTGATATGTGCTGCCACAAGCTGGCACAGGCATCTCTGTATGATGATTACTGTGCTACTACAAATATGAAATGCAGATGAAGAACACCCCACAGAGTAACTAGCCTAATGGAATGAGAGAAGGAAATAAGGATGAACTCCACAATCAAACTCCTTCACTAAAAGAGATATTCTGAAGAAGTGTAGGGAAGAAAGTGTCTACCCATTACCACATACTATACGTCTAATGATGTTATCAGCAAGACAAATGCATGGACAGTGTCAGAGCAACCCACCCCAAGTATAAGAAAAGCAACACAGAAGACACAAAAATAAAAAAAAAGTAAAAAGGGAACAAGCAAACAAACAAAAAACAGGGTGCCATTTATTCCAAACAGAAGACACAGCAATAAGCTCATCTACTTTATTTATTTTTAAACAAATGAAAAGTAACTACATACATATTCTTTGGCAGTTTTATTCCTAATTAGTGACCTTAAAGCTAGTAGAGATTTTTATATTGGTTATTACCTGCTGCAAAGACCTGGTTAAATAATTTCTCAGGAGTTATTTGGATAAGCCAATCTACCACGAAAACTAAGCTTTGAACAAAAATATTTACTGACCAAAAGATGTAGACATGAACTATTTTTGTCTTCTGCAGTGGAAGAAAATAATCCCACAATCCCCCTCAACTGTCCCTGAAGTTAAGTCTTTGCCATGAAACACACGATAATCTGTTCCCTCCTCACTGTCATGATTTTCAAAGCTCTGATTCAACCTCTTTAAAGTTATGCCTGAGCAGTTCCTTCAATGTCCCATCAATCAGTGCCCCAAGAGGTATGGTCTTTGTTATTGTCTCCATTATTAACTTTTGTTCAGGGTTGGAATGTCTGTGGATATAACACATTAATTTTCCTGTCTCCTGCCCTATCTTTCTGTTCTGGATAATCATTAATCAGATATCTTGAGAATTATCCTTACATACTTCTAATCACTGCACTAATTTTAAAGAAAATAAAACATGCCATGAGGATAACTTCTTTGATCATTTGATTAGAACATTATCATTATTCATTGGCAAGGGAGAGGAAAGTCAAAAGATGTAACAAACATTTTAGCCTGTCTTTAGACTCCAATTCATGTGACTAATGTATGTAAGGTATCAAGAATTTTCTCCCCTCTCACCAAGTTTATTTATGGATCGAAGGCATGTTCTCTCTTCCTACAGTCTCTAAATAAGCAGCAGTAGTTAATTTCTGTAGCTTTTTATTAGCTCATAACATCCCATTGTGAGATTAGACGTGAGTAGTAACATTTCAGTTTGTAATGTGGCCAGAATCTAAAGCTAGATGCACAGTGATTATAATTGCAGCTTATATACGATTACTTTTTATTTCCTACTTACTTATACAGATAACCTATTGGATTATACAAGTTGAATTTTAGAGACAGCAACCAGCTCATAGAGTCAGGATTTCCAGACTTCTTTAAGTCCTTTGACATGGTCCCACATGACATCCTGATCTCCAGATTGGAGAGAGATGGATTTGAAGGGTGGACCATTCAGTGGATAAGGAATTGACTGGACGCTTGCACCCAGAGAGTGGTGGTCAACAGCTCTGTGTCCAGGTAGAAGTCAGTGATGAGTGGTGTTTCTCAGGGGTCTGTCTGTTCCCAGAGAACCTGTGGATGCCCCCTCCCTGGAACTGTTCAAGGCAAGGTTGGATAGGCCTTTGACAACATGGTCTAGTGGGAGGTGTCCCTCCCTGCCCGTGGCAGGAGGATTGGAACTAGGAGATCTTTAAGGTCCCTTCCAACCCAAGACATTCTATTATTCTATGTTTTACTGTCCACTTTCTTAAAGCTACTGTGGCTCTTTCAGATTATGAAGTGACTTGAGCTGTCTCCTAGTCTTCCAAAGGTGTTCCAGCACATCTCGTGTTGGTACTGTTCCAGGGTTTCTTTGCAGGATTAAACAACTACTTGGACTTTTCCTGATGAATATACTTTGGAGAGAATGGTACAAGAAACATTATTGTGTTTTCTCCCCAACTTTATTAATGTAACTTGCTTATTCTACTTGGAGGGAACATATATTAGATTGCAGATATTAAATATTATTCTTTGACTCCTTAGATGACTGAGATTGCCTATACTGATCATTTTACTGTTGTCACTTTTTTGCATTGCCATATAATGTGGTTACAGGCTTGAACTTTTATTATTGGTTCTGATCCTGAACCAGAACAGCATAACTCTTTTGAAAGACATGCTATAATTGATATAACAAGGTGATTGTCCCTTTAATTGTCCCAACAAAAGCCTTAACTGGATACCTAAGCTCCATATAAGTTGCAGAAAACTTAGAAGCATTCAAACAGTTCAGAAAGATATCTATGGTAATATACAGAAAACAGTGAAGGTCGGGAAGAACACTTTGTTCCCTCTAAGGTGTGTACTCCTGGACTGTGAGAAGAGCTCCTTCTTCTGCGTCGATATTTGATTATTCACCTTTAATGTAGCTAACTGGGACAGGTTCTTATCTGCAAATCAAAAAGGAAGTGAAATACTCTGAGCTGGAACTCAGCCAGCTCTTTGAAGGATAGGATGTGAAAAGTGTCACTAAGAGTGTGAACAATGAGAGGACTACCTGAAAGAAGGAAAGTGGAAAATGCAGCAAAAGCAACATCCCAGGACTGATGTGAGAGCAACACAAGGGTAGAGAAGAGGGGGAAGGTGCTTAGGTGAGACAGATCAGCTAAAGACTTACGGGAAAGACTTAAGTGCTTTCCTTCTCTCTGAACTCCATAATCTAATAAAGCTGGTTGGCTTATGTACTTAGTGCTTAGGGACAGGGTTTAGTGGGTGACATTGGTAGGGTGATGGTTGGACTGGATGATCTTGGAGGTCTTTTCCAACCTTAATGATTCTATGATTCTATGTTAGGTTTCTAAATGGATTACTGCTTTACACTGTTCAAAAAGTCTTAAAATTATTAATCATTCTCTTTTTACACCTGCCATTCAATCTCATCTTACTGCTGAAGAATTTATCTCCTAAGCAACATTTTTTTTCTTTCAAGGTTTTCTCTAACATGGAGAAAAAGCACGTTATAGACTTTCCAGTATTCCCAGGCATTATTTTGCCTCTTATCTTCTATACTTTTATTTCCAAGTATTTTTTTCTCTCCATTTTTTTTTTATCTCCATTTGTTGAGTCTCTAACTTTATTTACTTTTTTTCTTTTTTCCTGGCTCAAGCAGTGAAATCTCTTTGACCAAGAAAATACTCAGATTAGTAACAATATTTAAGAGTGGGTTTCAATTAAGTTGCTATCGGGAGAATTAGTTCCCTAGATGGCTGCCCACATGATGTAGAAAATATAGTTCTACTTAATGTCGAATAGGGAGTGCTATATGCTTCTCAAGTATGTATTTTGGTAATATCATTGGTATTTTTGTTCCTAATCATAAATAATGTGGATTTTAAAATGATTTTTTGTTAGTAGCTGTATAACATATATTGAGAGGATCCTTTAATCTTCAATTTGATTTTATTTAAAATTTAAGATAAAATCTCTCATTCTGGAGTAATCTCTAGAATGCATTCGGGTCAATGGTCTTTGCTATAGAGGCTGGGCCACTGCACACCATCTTTCTTCCCATAAACATTTCAAAAGTACACTGGTGAAAATTACATAGACCTAGTTAAATAAGTCATGGTGTTAATCTTGATATAAACTGTAATATTATACCTTACTCCAATATTTATAACAGGCAAAAATCAGAGGTTCTTTACAAATCAAATGTGTTCTCTCTGAATCATAGAACAGTTGAATATCCTGAGCTGGAAGATACCCACAAGCATCATCAAGTCCAACACCTAGCTCCACACAGGACCACCCAAAATCAGACCATGTGTCTGAGAGCACTGTCCAAATGCTTCTTGAACTCTAGCAGGCTCAGTGCTGTGACCACTGCCCTGGGGAGCCTTTCCCAGTGCCCAAATACCCTCTGGGTGCAGAACCTTTCCCTAACCCCCAGCCTAACCCTCCCCTGTCCCAGCTCCATGCCATTCCCTTGGGTCCTGTCGCTGTCCCCAGAGAGCAGAGCTCAGCGCTTGCCCCTCCGCTCCCCTCATGAGGGAGCTGCAGGCTGCCATGAGGCCTCCCCTCAGCCTGCTCTGCTCTGGGCTGAACAAAACAAGGGACCTCAGCCACTACTCATACGTTTTCGCCTCTAGACCCTTCACCATCTTTGTAGCCCTCCTTTGGACACTCTCTGATAGTTTTATGTTTTTCTTATATCATGGCACCCAAAACTGAACACAGTGCTTGAGGTGAGACCACACCTGTGCAGAGCAGAGCCAGACAGCCACTTCCCTTGACCAGCAAGCAATGCTGTGCTTGATATATATACCCAAGGACACAGTTGGCCCCTTTGGGTGGCAGGGCACGCTGTTAACTCATATTCATTTTGCCATCTGGAAACAACTGAGATGACTAATCTCTTTGAAAGAAACCCAAAGTAGCTCTGCTACAGCAGCAAGAGCAGTTACTGGCAGTAACTGGAGGCTTATATTTGCAATGTGTCTTCCATATACTATCCTGTTTTCCTCTTAGAAAAATTATTTTATTTTTTTTTTCTGAGAACAGCATGGGAAAAAAAAAAATCAAGAATTTGTGAATATTTCTGTGCTAGTGCCACCGAACACAGTATTTTATAGTTTTGTCACACAGGACAATTACAATCTGGTACCACTGATACTCACAAGGGCCCAAAAGTATACAGTGTTACAGCCAAGTGTTTTGCTTTTGGTGCTGATGGTGTACAGCTATACTTCAGGGTATTTCAGTTATCTGTGAATTTCATGCCAAGAAGTTTCACCTTGTCAGCCTTAGGTGTTGAAGTCCAGTACATAGTCGTAAAGCTGGCAAAGTACCAACAGCGAGGCTGTGGTAATCCCCTACTCACTTCCTTCCATTCTTGAAGAAATTGAGGTAAAATTTACTCTGCAGTTCAATTCAATTCAATTAGTCCTTATCCTGCTCTGATACTGGCAAGAGGACAAGGGCTAACTGCCAATAGTTTGAATGAAACTGTCAAGAGTGGTTACAAACAATTGGCAGCTGCCCAAGCTATCAGAGTTACAACTGAATTTGTAACAAAAATAATAATAATAATAATAATAATAAAATAAAAAAAGGCCAAAAAAAAACATCTGACCAACAACTAACAAGCCACCATGAATACTTAGGAGTCATTGCAACATGAACAGACAACATAATTGAAGGATTTTTCATTTTGAAAATGTGGAATCACAGCACCTGGACTTGAGTTTGCATATCTGAGTACTGCATTTTTTACTCTTTTTGTTTGTTTGTTTGTTTCAAGTAATGATGACCAGTTTCATTAAACTGACATTTTTAATGCCTTTTACTAAATATCAGTCCACATTTCACACAATATTTACTCTGTCTAAAGACTTTCTCTTTTAACTAAGCTTATATGTATATATCAGTCACAATTCTTCAAATTTACTTCAGTTTATTTCAAAATAACTGAGAAAAGTTTTAATAATTTATTTTTTTCTGTCCCTTGAAGTCAGCTTATACACAAATTTAAACTGTACGTTCATAATAACCATTAATTGTAGCAAAATTTTATTCCAACTATTCCGTTGGAATAAAAAATAAAAAAATAAAAAAGAGAGAAGTGCTAAAAAGATGATAATTATGGTATGTTACAATGTACCTGAATCAGCCAGATGAGTTTATCCTGTTCATTAAAGATCACAGAATCATAGAATCATAGAATGGCTTGGGTTGGAGGGGACCTCATAGATCATCTAGTTCCAACCCCTTTGCCAAGGGCAGGGATGCCACCCACTAGATCAGGTTGGCCAAGGCCCCATCTGGCCTGGCCTTGAACACCTCTAGAGATGGATCATCCACAGCTTCTCTCAACAACCTGTTACAGTGCCTCACCACCCCTGCAGTGAAGAATTTCCTCCTAATGTCTAGTCTAAATCTACCCTCTTTTAGTTTAAGACCATTCGCCCTTGTCCTGTAATTATCTACACAAGTAAAGAAAGAGTCCTTTTCCACCTTTTTTCAAAGACTCCTTTCAGTACTGAAAGGCTGCAATGAGGTTTTCCTAGAGCCTTCTCTTCTGCAGGCTGAACATCCCCAGCTCTCTCAGCCTTTCTTCAGAGAAGAGGTGCTCTAGCAATCTTTGTAGCCCTCCTCTGGACTTGCTCTAACATGTCCACATCTTTCTTGTGCTGGGGACCCCAAACCTGTATTCAGTTCTTCAAGTAGGGCCTGTCAAGGACAGAGTAGAGGGGGAGAACCCCCTCCCTCAACCTGCTAATCAGCCACTTTTGATGCATCCCAGCTGGGCTGCAAGCACACACTGCTGGCTAATGTCAAGCTTTTTGTCCACCAGAACCCCCAAGTCTCTCTCCACAGGGCTGCTCTCAATGAGTTCTTCTCCCAGTCTGTGCTCATGTCTGGAATTACCCCAACCCAGATGCAGCACCTTGCACGTGGACTTGTTGAAAATTATTATCTTCATATGGGCTCACTTCTCCAGTCTGTCCAGGTCCCTTTGAATGACATCTCTTCCTTCTGTTGTATCAACTGCACCACTCAGCTTGGTATCATCTGCAAACTTGCTGAGGGTGCACTCAATCCCATGAATTACACTAGAGTAGGTGTATAGCACAAAACGCTTGGTACCAAGTACTTTCAGGCGTGTACAGGGTTTTACTCTGTCTGCCTCTTGTCTAATCCCTTGGATTAGAAGGTAATATATTTTAGATGCATTCCTGGAGATCATCTTCAGATTGTGCTTTAAAAATTTGATAAAAGTGCTAGTATACACAAACTCTCCTGTTACAACATAAACTCTCCTTCTGATACAAGTAGCAAACTGCAGAGTGACATGGCTTGATTTTGCATCCAGATAACCCTAACTTTCCAAAGCAAACAGCCAAATTTACATTTATGTAAACTATGGGCAGTCATCTTTATCTCTAAAGTTGTGAAAATGTACTTCAATTAGCTTGTCACCATCCCCACAGGACATGAGCAATTCATTTTTTATTTTTGCAGTCACTCTCCACTAAGCTAGGTAATCATACCTTAACAGTATTATATGTTCTAAATTTTCCCATTGTATGCTGCTGAAACTGGTTTCTAATTCATACTATGCTATGTAAATCATAGCATATGTACCTATGCTTCACTGCAGCAAATCGATTTATTTGTAACAAAGAGCCTCTTTAGATCAATAGAACTTATAGAACTTTAAAAGATAATATGATCTGTAAATTTGAAAAAAAAAAAAAAGGCAGTTAGACAAAAAGACAAAACAGAATATTAATAGAAACAAATGATAATATTGGATTAAAGTTAGGATTTTTAGTTACATACTGAGATTTTTTTAGAAGAGTTCTATTAACACTAATGTCTTCACAATCACCTAAGAAAATGTTTTCTTTCAAGCACCAAAAAAGATAATTTTACAGAATAGTTTTGTACTGAAAAGAAAAAGAACTCTAACCATTTGAACTCGTAAGCACAAAAGTAGTTTGTGCTTTAATAACCTCCATGATAAATATCATGTAAATTGCTCTGTTTCCTACTGAGACATCACAATTTAATGACCTTTTGGTACTGGATAACCTGAACACCTATCACCATATAATAACTGCATAAAAATTGAAAGTACTAAAACAAGGTTAAAAAAAAAAAAAAAAAAAAAGACTTTTTAATTATAGGCTCCTAGTAGGGAATCCATAAATTCCTGTGACTTCTTCATGGATGTTCTGTAAAATGACCTTTAAATTGTACGAGATAAATGAGTAAGATTCATGTACACCAATCCAGTAAACTTATGTAGGGATACAGTTAGACTGAATTAAATGAAGATTACTGTTCTTCAGATATTTTACTAGGATATTCCTCTTTGATCGTGTTCTACTGTCTATTTACACATCATTCTTTTTTATATAACAGTAGCTGCAATTTCATTTTTAATTAACAACGATATATACATCCATATATAAGCACCTCACATTTATCTTGGTGTGAAATACAGGGCACAGACTGAAATACATTGCAACACAGCAAAAATTACAACTAGTACTACATATATACATTTATATTATATATATATATATAATGGACGATATATATATATTATATATATATATGATGGACGAGAATCTGGACAGTGCCAGGAGTGCGCGCTTGCATCCTGGAAGGCTAACTATGTCCTGGGCTGCATTAAAAGAGGAGTGGCCAGTAGGGGGAAGGAGGTGATTGTGCCCCTCAGCTCTGGTCTTGTGAGACCCCACCTGGAACACTGCGTGCAGGCCTGGAGCCCCCAGCACAGAAAGGATATGGAGCTCTTGGAACGGGTCCAGAGGAGGGCCACTAAGATGATGAGAGGGCTGGAAGCACCTCTCCTATGCAGAAAGGTTGAAGGAACTGGGCTTGTTTACCTTGGAGAAAAGAAGGCTCTAGGGAGACCTCATTGCAGCCTTCCAGTACTTGAAGGAGTATATAAACAGTTGGGGGAACGCCTATTTACATGTGTTGGTAGTGATAGGACAAGGATGAATGGTTTTAAACTAAGACAGGGAAGATTTAGGTTGGAAATTAGGAGAACGTTTTTCATTCAGAGGGTGGTGAGGCCCTGGAAGGGGTTGCCCAGGGAGGTTGTGGATGCCCCATCCCTGGAAGCATTCAAGGCCAAGCTTGATGCAACTCTGGGCAGCCTGCTCTAGTGGTTAGCAACCCTGCCCAGAGCAGGGGAGTTGAAACTAGATGATCTTTAAGGTCCTTTTAACCCAGGCCATTCTATGATTCTATGATATATAATCTAACCTTTGTGAGGAATGCAGTTATAGACATTGAGACCAAGAAAATCATTTTCATATTCAAAGACCTTTATATTCAAGATGCTTTATATCTTTCATGCTTCATGAAAACTGAGGTATTTAATACTTTGTAGGTGCTACTTAAAAGACTTCATTGTATCATTTATTAATTAAAATGTCAGTAGTATGTAGGACCAAAATTAATGGGAGATGTACGGTACTGCTTTGAAAAGAAAAATAAAAGAGTTTCTGAGTATTTCCTATAGAAGTATGTACTTGAACTTCATACATAAAATATGATTTTGAACATTCTAAAAAGGCATAAAGAAAAATTGCAAAAATATTTTCCACACAGAGATTCTGGGTAACTAGAGATTTAAAATTTTTCAAAATTCACATCACTCACAATTTCTTCCCTAATTACCCCCAGAACTTTCTCTCTTTCTGACTGTATCAAAGATAGTGATGATGTGAGGCTTCCTTCTAAATGATGTCTGGGCTTCTTCCTAAGCCTATCTGTCACCTTAGCAAAATGAGATGCTTCTGGCATAACAGCTCCTTCAGGTCCCTGCAACTATACATGTGGCACAGAGGTAGGTGGTTTTACAGAATTATTGATCTGGTCAATTAAAATGGATTACAGGTTTCATTTTACTCTTTGAGCATCAGAACAGTTTCCCATAAACTGACATATGATAACAGACTGGAAATTGTAAGCATAGTCTTTAATTCAGAATACAATACTTGCTTGTGTCATTCTTGTGGATTCCATATTTTCCTGATCATTTATTTATGCTGAAAACCAGAAGAAGACATTTTAAATATGTCTTATTTTTTGTTATCATAGCAATGATAAAATCTAATAAAATCATACTCCTGTGCTGATACAATATTTCTTAGGCAGAAGCTTCTCTAATAGCATGCCAGCAAATGTCACTAGCAACACCATTGAGCTTGTACTCTGCCTGTTCCACACAGACATTCTGATCTACCTCAGTCTACTGCATTCGTGATGGAAAGACACACAACATTTGGGTTATAAGGACTGCTATGTGCTGTGGAGTACTTTGAGTTACTCAGAACAAAAAAATCTTTTTGATAAACAGTACAAACAATACAATTATACAATCAAATATTGGTTTGAAATGACACTTCCAAATCAGAAAGTAGAGCTCTCTAATTAAAATCACAGTGTTAGGTTGACTATAAATACATAATTAGCATATGGAAGAGAAGAAAGAAGGTGTTTTTTGTTTGTTTGTTTGTTTTGTTTTTGTTTTGTGTGTGTGTGTGTGTTTTTGATGAGCAGTTAAACTCTAGTGCCAATCTCTCACTCACCCGCTTCAAAAGAACAGAGGGAGTAAGTATGATGAAAAAAGCTCATGGTGTGTTGCCTTTTAATTTACCTTTGTCATCAGACCTGTGAGTGCTTATTTCCCTAACACAAAGGGGTAAACACTATTGATCTCACTGATTGATCTCACTGAGCAAACTTAATGATCTTACGCACTTGATCCAGCTTTATTTTTACAATAGCACTTTTTTTCTTTCTTTTCTTTCTTTTCTTTCTTTTCTTTTTCTTTCTTTTCTTTCTTTTCTTCTTTTTTTTTCTTTTTTAACCTCTCTGTTTGAAGAAAGCAACTGGAAAAGACAAAAAAAAAAAAAAAGAAAAAGAAAAAAACAGTAAACAAACAAACAAACAAGCCAAACCACAAACCTGTTTCTTGTTCTTTTAAAGTATTCATGAAAAAAAAAAAAAAAAAAAAACAACATTGGGCAAAATTCTGTTCAGATTTAAACATATACATCAATCTTCAAGACTTCCAACAGGACTCTGTTAGTTTTGTGGTAAAAGCAGTAAATTTTAGATTACAACTGGGACTTAAGTATGAAATTCAAGTCTATCCAACTGTGGTGTAGGTGGATATTGGTGTCATGGTTGCATGCATACCCAGCACATTCACTCAGTGATTTCCTGGCAAGAACTTCCCAGCTACTCTCTGCACAGATGAGACAATGGCCTACATGAGGAAAGTGGGCAATTTGAGACAAGGTGAATGACTGAGCTTGTAGCCAACTGTGACCAAAACAAAGGTCATAACTGACAGAGAAACTCTCCAGGAGTCTGGAGTTTCCACAAGCAGTCCTTGCTATGTCCAGACCTATTGCTAAGTACCACCTGTATGCTTAAATGGATTGATAGACATACTGGATGAGGAATCTGGCAGTTCCACTGACTCCCCCTGATCAGTTCCTAATGTAACACTGTCCAAGCTGTGTATAGATAGTTTTAAACAGTCAGCAGAAACCTTTTGCACAGGTACAGAAATCATCATACAGGAGTTTCCTATATAGAGTTAAGACTGGAGATGTTTGGTATATTGTTTAGTGCCATAAATAGAAACAGATCATACAAATGTTGGAGTGGTTTGCAGGACCACAAGCCCAATGGATTATAAAAAAATGGGTGAAATAACAGTTCAGGCAGTCTAGCTTAATCCAAAGGAACACACTGCTGCAAGGATTCTTGTAGTGGAGGCTACTGCCCCCAGCCAGAAAGTGACCAATTGCCTTGTTCAAGAGACTGTGACTTCCCCACAGCAGTGTTAAACTAGGCCGAGACACCAATATTTTTTAAAAGTAAATGAGCATCTCTATAACTGTTTCAGTAGTAATGAAGAGCTACCAAAACACCTGAGTATTAACACTAAATATGCAATTGTTTCAAAATATATTGTTTATAAGGAAGAGTAAATATTATTTTGGAGAGAGAGAGAGAGAGAGAGAGAGATGACAATACCACTACTTTGCAGAAGGATGACTGCTATTTTTTTTTTTTTCTTAGCATTTTTCCTCAGCGCATCCATAGAGTATTTTACAAACATCATACTAAAACAAAATAGCAGAAGATGAGGTTACTTCAAATAGAAGCCTTGTATCTTTTACCACTATAGCTGTATGCCTAGTATTTCCACTAGTTTAGGTAGTAGATGGAAATATTACTTATATATATTACTAATATATATTACCATCATTTTTTGACACCAGTAGGCAGACAAGCACTATGCAGCTGCCCTCTCACTCCCCCTCCTCAACAGAACAGGTGGGGGAAATTTGATGGAAAAACCCATAAGCTGAAATAAGAGAGGTCACTCACCAATTAACATCATGGGGAAAACATATTAATCTTGGGAACAAATAATTTAATTTATTTCCTATGACTAGCAAACTAGAGCAGTGAGAAACTAAAAGCAAACCAAAAACAGTTTCTGCTCCACCATGGGACCCATGGGCTGCAGGGGGACAGCCTGCTCCACCACGGGGATCTCCACTGGCTGCAGGGGAACTGCTGCTCTGGCACTGGAGCACCTAACACAATTAGCTTGAAAGGCGAAGAGGAAGGGGAAGGGGAAAGAACTCATATTAGTTCAGGTATAGACAACTATGTTTTGGTGCACTCTGACAAATCAGATAGTTTCCAGGCTTCCCTTCCACTTTACTTTCTTACTAGACAGTTCTGACCATATTATGCTATTACTGAATTATAGTAATTTATAACCTCACATAAGAGCTCCTGGCTGAATCTATGAAATAGGTACTCAAGAGTGAATGCCTCAGCATTCACCAATCCACACATTTGCTGTAACAATATGTTCCTAATATTAGGACAAAATATGCAAAATACTCAACATGCTTTTACATTCAGGTCTATAGAGAAATTTAGCTGATATCTAAACTAAGCAATAAAAGTCTGAGTAGTTATTTCACAAGCATCTGCAATGGTTTCATTACTTTTGTTGCCACATAATAATGAGAAAAATAGTAATAATTGTCTGTAGTTAATACTTGTGGGGAAGAGCTTAACAAAATGGTGAATGGGTTGAGTTTACTTGTTGTCTAGGGAGATGACACAGGTTGCTGTTTTAAAGATGGCAGTTACAGATCCTAGTAGATAAAAACTTTTAAGATTTGTTCATACAAATGAACCCGAAGGAGGTGAATTTCCTGGGATACAATAAAAATTCAGGGCAGTCCCTACAGAGTGCCATATGAAATGTTACAAGACAGATGTGAAAATAGAAAGGAAAAAATATATATATTAAACAGAGTTTTGTGGAAAGTAATGAAAGATAATTCCAATATTAAAATTACATGATCATGCTCATCGTGGTTAGCATTACTCCACAGGAGCTAGAAATCCGATGTGTACTTTTTCAACAGCAATAGGTTTAGATACTGACAATTAGGTAATATTACCATTAGGTAGTTATTTAGAAGCCAACTCTTACATGAGTAGAGATACACTGCTCTGTGTTCCCTCCCTCTCCATCCCCGCAATCTACCTCCATACTGCAAGCTTCAGAAGTTTGTGTAAGTGAATTCAAACATATACTTCTAAAACTACTAGATGTTTACTCTTTTTCTCTTTTTTTTTTTTTTTTTCTCTGTTGTGCTAGGCATTCTGATTCATTTTTTTTCAGAAGAATATGAAATATTTTTTTCTGTGTAGCATATCCTTCAGAATGAGAAGCAGAAGAAGCAGAATCATTAAGTGTTCTGTGAAGGAAATAAAAATAAATAAAAATAGAAATTAAAAAAAAAAAAAAAGGCAAACTACCCCATCTACCCAATCTTGAAACATTCAAACACTTCTTGTTAACAAGGGTATGCACATGCATGTATTCTTTCTTTTGGTTTTCAGTAATATAGGAAAAACAACTATATGGTAAGATTAAGGTCTGTATTATTTGTTTGGAAATAGTTGGCAAAATTTCCCATTTCTTTTCAGCCTGACCTATATTCTGTGCATTCTTGTAGAATACTTCTTTAACATAGCCACATTTTATTACACAGATATTGGCTATTCTTCTGTGTTTGTCTATGCCTTCCAGTTGACTAGGATAGGTAATGGAAAGGACTAGAGTACTTGCAGCTCTACATTCAGTTTTGCAGGTTCATTGAGGTTCCAATGCTTAAAGCAACTTTTATTTAATCATCAATCTACATGCACAGTTTTGTGCGGAAGTAAATAGACAGAAATCAAGATAGCATCCAAAGCAGCTAGAGTTAAATTATCTATTTTGGGTAACACTGTCTTCTGTTTACCATAAAGTATTTTTGTTCCTGTTGAAAAAAATTACTCATAAGACTGACTGAGTTCAAAAAATTATGGCCACCTTAGATTACTAATTTGATTAACCGTCAGAAATTAAGAACTATATTCAACAGGTAACACAGGAAAAATAAGCTTTTGTATAATCAAGTTAAAGTACTGGGCAATCAAATCAAGTTCATTTAGAATGCAATTTCTGGAATTAATGAGGAAGTGTGGAGGCAATCATCCTCTTAACAATTGTGAACCCATTTAAACATCCTACCTGTAGTGTATTACTTTTGAATTGTATCGTACCATTAGGAAAACACTGATAATATTGTTCCTTGAAGAGCCAACATCATTAAAACCTTTCTGAGTCATTTTTGCCTGCATCCAAAGCAAGAAATTATTTTCACTGTTGTATTTTATAATCATTGCTCTTTCTGGACTTCATTTGGGTCAGTAGATAAAATAAAAAACTAGTACTGGACCCATCAAACAATGCAAGACAAACAATGCCTATATAAATGTGTTTGAGAGACAAGGATGGAGTGCAAGAGGAAGGAAGATGCTTAAGAAAATGAAAAAGTACTTGTGAAACCAGATGGCAAAAAAAGATTGAAAGCATTCTTTTGGGGCAATGAGTGGTACACCTTGTACTTCATTATTTTCTTTATGTGTTACTGTTCTGGATATTAATTCAGTGTCAGCTCCAAAACTTTGTAAGAAACAAACAAATAACAACCTGGTTTCTTATGATATCATCATACAATCTTAGTTTTCTGTAACTCTACATAGAGTTCTTCATTCTCCAAAGCTGTCAATTAAATACTTTTTTAAATCATCAGCTCATATGAAAGATAACTTCAGTAAAACACTTTTTTTTTTTTCAAATAAATTATTATTTAACTTGCAATTACTTTCTTTAGTCCTTTTTTTTATATACTTTTAGCACAACTGAACTACTTTTCATATGATAGCTTTGTTTTTTTCTTCCACAGCTGTGCATAGAATCATATACGAATAAGCTTATGAATTCAGGTAACAAAATCCAATAGAAAGAGATATCGGTAAGTTCAGACAACTAATGAATGGGGGTCACTTTCTCCTAAAATCACAGCAGCATATCCATTTGAACAGAAGGAAAACCCTTCTATGAGTTATGCCTATCACGACCTGGTCAGTCTGCCTTTCTAAGCTAATATTAACAAAAAAAATACTCTTCTCTTGGCAGTGTATGTGACTGTTCCTTTCTTGTCCTGAGTTAACATGTCTGGTCATTGTTAGTAAACTGACCACAGTGCTAGCATATTAAAACCAGCCAAGCCAGTGAGAAAGTAAGCCAAGGCCTAGGCTTTGTCTTCCTACTACCACCTTTTTTCTTTGCCCTTGTTCACTGCACTTCAGTTTGGCAAGGAGCCATATCCTGTAGCAAAATCCTGAAGATACTATTCTAAAAATGGTTGCACACTATTCTTGTAATCAATGTTAGCAACAAAGAGAAGCTATCTGCCAAAAAGAACAACCCAAATGTGAATGGGAAACTTTGCTCCCTGCATCGGGTGATGTGGTGAAGTACAATGTACAATTCCTTTTCCCCCACAGTTTGTCAGGTTGTGTGGATGCCTTTCTCATTTTATTCAAAGCACATAGATGACGTTAAGCACAGGCACAGTTGCATCAAAGCCTTCACCACTGCTGTGTGAACTTAACAGGCATTGCAGTCAGCGATGTCCAGCACCACCGCAGAGGAGTGGGAAATGGGCTAAAAAAGAGGCACTACATCTCCACATGCCTTTTCTCCATTGTGGCTTATTACATCCAAACTTTTTATTTCTTCTTCCTTCTCCCTGCCCAGCAGCCTGCAATAACAAATTAATTATCATATAATACATACTAGGACTAAGTCACAGAAATTACCATTTTAACCACACATTCTTGCCTGTTGTGATAATTCTGTCTTTACTTCCAAGTTGAATGAATATGATGATTTAAGAAGGATGTTTTGGTTCCCCCAAGCTTCCACCAAGCCTCTCTTCTTGCAGAATGAATGTCACTATATATCCTTTTCATTCACACAGTCTTCAGAAAAAGATTAATTAGTACAACACAAGCTGATTTCTCTACGCTATATACCAACAACAAGTACATTCATGGATACCACATTTATGAAAACTGCAAGAGATTGCATAGGCTTGATTGCAACCACATCTATTTAGATTTGCCTGTGAATAACACGAGTAGGTGTTATAGCAATAAAAGGATATCTGATTGAAAAGTCTAGAAATGCACTTTCTATTCTTGTGTTCATTGCCAACTCAAACTTTGATTTCTTGTTTTTTTTTTTGTTTTGTTTTGTTTTGTTTTGTTTTGTTTGTTTGTTTTGTTTTGTTTTAAATCTGAAAAGAACAAACAAAACAAAATTAGAAACAACGATATTAAATGGTTAAATAAAATGACATGGTAAGCAAATCTCATAATCTAGTTATCAGGTAAAATTGTTCAAAATTGCTAAGTCTGGAGCCATTCAGGCAAAAAGCTATAGTCTTTCTGCAGTAAAACATGTAATGTCACAGGACAAAATGAGGCAGAACATGTGAACAAGAAATATAAAAATTAAATATTGCCCTTCTTGATGAATTGGAAAAAAAAATAGAAAACAAATGACTATAGCAGAATAAAGTCTGATAAAAGTAAGGAATGTGAACCCTGGGAATAATTATAGAAATAAAGAAAGAAACCAATGGGAATATATATATATATACATATACTTGGGGGCAGCAGAGGAGGAAAGAGCTCTTCAGAGTAGCACATTAAGAAAAAATGCCATACAGAAGAAATTAAACAAAAACATATAGCCTATGGAGGGTGGCAGAGACACATGAACATTCAGTATGAGAACATGTTTAAAATTATATTTACAGATACAATGAAACTTACATCTGTAACTGCCATTGTAGTGCAAAAAAAATACACAGATCTCATGCAAACACAAATTCCCATGGGATCATTAAATTACTAACTCTTCTCCAAAATTCAAAATATTTGTGGTATCATTATTATCTTTACTGATCAGACTTCAGTGATATTATATTTAAAAGCAGGTCTTATGAAGGTTGCTTCAACAATATATACATCAAATTTGATTTTAGTAGCTCTTTTTCTTATTTATAAAATAAATTTCATATAAAGGATTTTTCTTTATTTATCTCTGACTGAAAAGTGTTTATTCTGAACACATAAACAAAAAAGGCATAAAAATTCCAAGGATATTTTTCTTTTTAAATAACTCTTCATGCAAGAGGGAAGAGGGTTTCTAACTTTCTTTGTTAGAAACAATCTTTTTTTAATAATTATTATTAAAGAAATCAGAATATGGATATGAAGAACACAAGCTTTTCTATCTGTAATAGAACTCAAGCCTGTTAGGATCAAGTTTTTATTTTGTTCACAAAATTTAGTCAAAGTCCGTCCTGCAACTTCAGACCATTGAAGAGCTCAAGAAAGTGAGCCACATTTTTTTTTTTTGACTTTTTGAGTAGTTTTTCTGCTCACAATTTCCTATACTTTTATATGCTTTGAATTTATCACCATTCAGATATCATAAGCTGTTCCTTTCATGTAGGTAGTTGATGTAGTTTTATGTAGTCATCCGCAATGCTTAAAATATTCTGTATTAAATCTAAAGGTGGACATAGGCCTTCATCCCCTTCTTCTTCCTTTAGTAACAGTTCTGAAATAAATCAACACCTTTTGAACTATTTTATTTCATGCTCTGTTTGTGAGCACTTTGAGCAACAGCTTCAGGTTCTCAGAATTTTTCTGAAAAAAAAACAAACAAAAAAACACTATGTGATGTTTCAACACAACATGGAATTATCAGCCTGTTGATCCTTGGAGCATTGTTTCTTTTTGTACCTGCCACAGGCTCCCACTGTTCAGTGTAATACAAAGTGAAATAGTTTAGATGAATGAGCAAGATGGCCTCAGATAGGTCATTTGTGATCTCTGTTTTTGCATCTTCTCTGGGTTAGTAGGCATGACAAAACAAACATTAAAAAGATAATATATCCTTGTTTTGATATTTTTATGAAACCAAAAATGTTATGTTTTCAAATATCCACAATCTGCCTTTTAAAGAAGTTATGGATTGAGGATACTGAGACAAGTTAAAAGACAATTTGTATGCAACATTGTTTTCTTGATGAAGTCTTCTTTTGCATTGCAAATTTGGAATGTTTTTAATTGGGCCCACCTCTTACTCATTAGTGACAGGCCATTAAAACCACGCAACCCTATTGAAGATCAGATACAAGTCAAAAAATACTGGTAATAAATGGAGACCTTTTCTGTGCACAGATAATTGAAACATGGCATGATAGCCTTTGGCAATGAGGTTGTATGTATAATAGAAGGTGGGGGGGGCACTATGGTTACCATCTACTTGATTTACAAAGTGGAATACCAGCTTCTTTCCCAGACAAATATCTCTTCAGGGTGAACAGGAATTAAAAAAAAAAAAAAAAAAAAAAAAAAAAAAAGTCAGTAGTCAGCAAATAACACTCTGAATACCCAGAGGCTTTCATTCTCTTGAATAACAAGTTGGCAGTTTTAAGTATAGGTATTTTTAAGAATAGAAGTATATTTCAAGTACCTTCCTCAAGATCATACAGGAAAGCTAGGAATGAACAGATGATAACTCAGATTTCCCAATTCTGTGATTTAATCACAGAACATCTTTCCTCTCCTAAAATGTATCCCAAAAGTATACCTTGCAAATAGTGTAGGACAAGTGCTGTTAGTCAGAGATTCATAATTACACCCTGTGTTTGACAGAATACCTCGAGGATGTTTGCTCATCTACAAACAAATTTAACCTTGAAGCTAATAGTCTCTTTTGTTGTCCATGACATGGATCTAAATTACAGTACTAGTGAGCATTGTAGAAGGAGAAGAGGAAGCTAAAGCCCTGTGGAAAAGCCTACAAGGTTCTAGCTATCACAGAGGTCAGCACGTTTAGATTCAGGGCTCTGACCTTTCCTGCTGCAATTCATCTCACTATACAGGTTTCTGAAAACTAAACACACAAACATCTGTACAGCAGTTCACATCATACAAGAAAGTGTAGGGAAGGAAAGTCCACTCCACCTGCCTTATGCAAACCTAGTAACGTGTCCTGAAAATAATCTAATATAGAAGTACTCTGTCTTAGGCTGAAATAAGGTAGCTCTTTATTTTCCTACCCTGATTAGGGTAGATATAAACCCTAATTATTAAGCACTTACACAAATTCCCTAGATTCCATGTACACCAGCTCCGCTTCCCTACTCCCACTTTAGGTACCTATATAGAAACAGTTCCGCCCATCCCAGGCACTGCCTCTACCAGTGTATGAAGCTCAAGTCCATGCAGAAACAGTTTCAAACTTAACAGCAGTCCAGCTTCCTTTCTTTTACTTTTTAGTTTTCTCCCATGTTGAAAAGCTTTCTACCTGCAAGGGAGTATAAACGGCAACAGTATAAGTAGTTTCCATTTATTTTACTTTTTTGTTGTTGTTTTTGTCTCATGGGCTTGCAAACTATTTTAAAACAGTGAGAATAATAGTTATTCAAGTGAGAGTCAGATGGCTAGCACATCATTACATTATTTCCTGGAAAAACAGACCCAATATGCTCTAAGAGGTCACACAAGCAGGACTACCACCTTGCAAGTAATGGTAGGAAAAAAGACTAATATTTTAAGTACTATTAGGATATCATGCAAGTTTACATTTAGCCTTGTAGAACAACATCCATTAGGACAAAAATTTTTGTGTCAAAGGAAAATCTAAAAGTTGTTCAGAAATCTTTTCAGAAGCTACAAGGTGTTGGGTGCTGCTTGGGATTCTTTTGATGAATACAAATTAGGAAGTTATTATTAATACATTATGCTCTTGTTTGCTTGGAGGCAAAATTTGTACATTAGACTGTTTCAAGAAACAATGTTAAAAGAAGCATTGCCAACCCACTACATCTGTGCTGGCATGGATTTCTAGCCCTTTCCATTCTTCTTTGGAGATGTGAAAGATGTCTGCAGTGTCCATTTCACACAGAAAAATTTCCTTTGTCATTCTATAAAATTCTCTATTTTGTATTCAGATCTCAGCTGAAAATGTTTATTATCTGTACCCCATTAAGCTTAAATCTGTCAGATTTCAAAACAGACATGTTTCTTCCTAAAAATATTAAAAAAAAAAAAAAAAAAAAAAAAGTTACCCATTTATTAGGTTATGCTTTTGGGGACAGAATATACAGAATATATTAAAGAAATACTATAGAAAATAGATTTTGCTGAGCAAAATAAAACTACTATCACACACAAAGTGTAAGAAAAATATAGTATCTAAAATTAGGTACAATGACCTTACCTTATACGCTGAAAAATTAAACATCAGAATTTGAGTTAGTCACTCAACAGTTTATTCACAGTCTGTGAAGAGAAACAAGCATAATTGCTCTTCTTCACTTTAGACCAGGATGAAACAGTCCTATGTGATGCACATAGTTACTTTACTCTACTGACTACAAAGAACACTTTGGATGGCTTGTACGGCCTTACATGTTTCATGGTTAGACCTCCAGAACAAAATGTGGAGAAGCTTCTTCAGTGAAATTATAAAGAGCTGTACCTCTTCCCCATGCTTCTCTGGGTTCACTCTGGGATGTCTATGAATCAATGCCTTACAGGTACAAGGAAAAACAATGGGCTGTCTCCAATGTAGTTAAAGGAAGTTTTGTGAAAGTAAACTTTTGAAAATATTGCTGCACTGGAAAAGGAGTGTTAGAAATCCTAGTTCTTGGGTAAAAATTATACCACAGGCATGAGTACAGAAAGTTTGTACATACCAAGTACACGGTACAGAACACCCTAACAGTCAGCATAATACATGTAGAAGAAACATTCACAGTATAGTTCAGGGGTGGGCAATACTATGAAATAATGCTCTTAGTCATTATTATTCAAGACCAAATTATTCCTTCTAAAAAGGATGCTTGGATAGTCAGTTACTTTTGCTCACAGCAGTCTAAGAAGCACAAATGAATTAAAAAAAAAAAAAAAAAAAAAAAAATGATAAAAAAAGATATAAAAAGATATAAAACCATTAAATTTCAATACAGATGAATCATTTGCATAAATTTTATTTGGCATCAGATACACAGCTCTGGATGGATACAGGTCCCTAGAGGACAAATAGCTACAGATAAATTGCTTTCAGCATGAGAAATTCAGCAGGATAATAATCTTGCAGTGGCTAAAGGTTTGAAAACAGGCTGATAAAACATTCAGGACGTTGCAGAGCTGTGCATTTCAGGGTTGAGAGGTTTACGAATGTAAAAATCTTTGCATTGCTCATCATCCTTCATTAGCAAGATAGTAAAATCCATAGCAATTTAAAGCAAAGCTATAACTTTACAGAAACTATCCTTTTGGGATTAGCAGAAATGCAACACTAAGTAGGTAAAAATTCAGTTAACAATTTCTTCTATGTCTGAACCAAAATTTAGTACATTTCGTTCAAGGCTCCAACAGTTCATTCAAAACTTAAATGAACAAAGTGTCTGCCAGAAGTCACTTTCTAGTAGAAGTCTCTCTCTAGTAGAGAAATTTAAAATATTTCTGTTACAACAGGTCTGAACTTTATTTTCAGACCTATTAGCATGT
This sequence comes from Oxyura jamaicensis, assembly GCF_011077185.1. Lineage (NCBI taxonomy): Eukaryota > Metazoa > Chordata > Aves > Anseriformes > Anatidae > Oxyura > Oxyura jamaicensis. The sequence continues at coordinate 115,808,327 of NC_048894.1, read as the reverse complement.
TCATGAAAATAATTATAGAAATTTTTCTTTTGAGGCCACTCCAAAATGGTCAAAATCATAAAGTCAAAGCAAGAAAAGCCATAGCCCTGTTAGAATTAAATTTGGCAAGGGACATCAAAAGCAACAAGAAAGGCTTCTATAGGTATATCAGTGATAAAAGGAAGACTAAGGAAATTGTGGGCCTTCTCTGGAAGGAAGAGGGAGACCTGATCACCCAGGATATGGTGAAAGATTAGATACTCAAAGGCTTTTATTTGCCTCAGTCTTCACCGACAAGAGTTCCAGCCACATAGGCCAGGCCTCAGAAGGCAAAAAAACGGGACTGGAAGAATGATGAACCACTGTAGGATAAGATTAGGTTTGAGAGCATCTAAGGAACCAGAAGGCGCACAAGTCCATGGGACATGATAAGATACATCCACATGTCCTGAGGGAACTCGCAGATGCAGTTGGTAAGCCACTACCTATCTTATTTGAGAAGCTGTGGCAGGCCAGTGAAGTTCTCACTGACTGGAGGAGGGGAAAGAGCCCCATTTTTAAAAACGGAGAAAAAGAAGACCTGAGGAACTACAGACCCATTAGTCTCACCTCTGTGCCTGGCAAGGTCATGGAGCAGATCCTCCTGGAAACTATGCTAAGGCACATGGAAAATAAGGAGGTGATTGGTAGTACTCAACATGGCTTCACTAAAGGCAGATCATGCCTGACAAATCCGGTGGCCTTCTATGAGTCAGTTACAGTATTGACGGATACAGGAAGAACAACTGACATAATCTACCTGAATTTGTGAAAAGCATTTGACACTGTCTCCTATGATATCCTTGCCTCTAAATTGGAGAGACATGGATTTGATGGATGGACCATTAGATGGATGGTGAAGAATTGCCAACCGTATTCTGGGATGCGTCAAGCACAGCATTGCTAGTCGGTCGAGTGAAGTGATCATCCTGCTCTACTCTGTGCTGGTGCGACCTCACCTCAAGTACTGTGTGCAGTTCTAGGCACCACAGTACAAAAAGGACATTAAACTGTTGGTGAGTGTCCAGAGGAGGGCAACGAAGATGGTGAAGGGCCTGGAGGGGAAAACATATGAGGAGCAGCTGAGGTCACTGGGCCTGTTCAGCCTGGAGAAAAGGAGGCTGAGGGGAGACCTCATCGTGGTCTACAACTTCCTCGCGAGGGCGAGTGGAGAGGTGGGTGACCTATTCTCTATAAACACCAGTGACAGGACCTGCAGGAACGGGGTTAAGCTGAGGCAGGGGAAGTTTAGGCTGGACATCAGGAGGAGGTTCTTCACTGAGAAGGTGGTTGCGCACTGGAACAGGCTCCCCAGTGAAGTAGTCACTACACCAAGCATGTCTGAATTTAAGAAGAGATTGGACTGTGCAATCAGTCACATGGTCTAAACTTTTGGGTAGATCTGTGCGGTGTGAGGAGTTGGACTTGATGATCCTTATGGGTCCCTTCCAACTCGGGATATTCTATGATTCTGTGATTCTATGAATTGACTGGATGGTCACACTCATGTTGCGGTCAATGGCTCAATGTCCAGATGGAGATCAGCAAAGGTTGGTGTTCCTCAGGGGTCAGCATCAGGACCAGTGATGTTTGACATCTTGACATGGAGGGAAGGAATGCCCAGAGGTACCTGGACGGGCTTGAGAGTTGGACCTGTGTGAACCTCATGAAGTTCAACAGGGCCAAGTGCAAGGTCCTGTACCTGGTTTGGGGCAATCCCAAGCACAAATACAGGCTGGATAGAGAATGAATTGAAAGGAGCCCTGATGAGAAGTACTTAGGGGTGCTGCTTGATGAGAAGCTTAACATGAGCTGACAATATGCACTTGCAGCCCAGAAAGTTAACTGTACCCTGGGCTGCACCAAAAGAAGTGTGGCCAGTAGGGAAAGGGAGGTGATTATCTCCCTGTGCTCTCATGAGACCCCACCTGGAGTACTGTGTTCAGCTCTGCAGCCCCCAGCACAAGAAGGCCATGGACCTATATAGAACAAGTCCAGAGGAGGGCCATAAAGATGATGGAGCACCACTCTTATGAAGACAGGCTGAGGGAGTTGGGGTTGTTCAGCCTGGAGAAGAGAAAGCTCCAGAGAAACCTTACAGCGACTTTTCAGTACCTAAAGAGGGCCTGCAGGAAAGCTGTGGAGGGACTCTTTGTCAGGGATTGTTGTGGTAGGACAAGGGGGAGGGGATTTAAACTAAAAGAGGGTAAATTTAGATTAGATATTAAGAAGAATTAAGAAGAAAAGAAGAGGGTGATAAGGCACTGGAACGGGTTTCCAAGATATGTTGATGTCCCATCCCTGGAAGTGTTCAAGACCAGGTTGGATTAGGCTTTGAGCAACCTCATCTAGTGGAAGGTGTCCCTGCCCACTAGTTGGAACTAGTTGGAACCAGATGATCTTTAAAGTCCCTTCCAATCCAAACCATTCTACAATTCTATAAGTAAAATCAGAGCTCCAGAAATGGCCTGACCAAGCAGGGAAATCATAATCTGAAGCTGCAGAAGGTGACAAGCTCGTGGGAAGGCAGACTTTTCCCCAGCTGCAGCAACTGATTAACAAAATCATTCTGCAGCCATACTGATGGGAGTGATCCTTCCAGCTGGCCTATGAAAACACCTGAGTCCCTCATTTACGGGTGTGTTGGGTCTGTCTGGAATGGAGTCACCTTTCCCTGCAGCAGCCCACACAGTGCTGTGCTCTGCACTCATAGTTGGAACAGCACTGGTATCACTCCAGTGTTGTGTCTATTGCTGCATAGTGCTGGCCCCCTCCAAGCTCCCAAGAGCCAGCCCCCAAGAGCCAGCAGGTGGGCAATTGATGGGGAGGGGACATCACCAGGGCAGCTGACCTAAACTGACCAAAGGGATATTCCATAACACCTGATATCACACTCAGCAATAAAAGGGGGGCTCTCGTGGGGGAGGGTGGTCCTCCTGAACAACTGGTACACATTTTGAGGCCCTGCTTCCCAGGACATGGCCGAACATCACTCGTTGATGGGAAGTAGAGAATAACATTTTTTCCTTTTTCTCTGTGCTTCTGCGTGGCCTTGTTTCTTTTGTTTCTTTTTCTCCCCATTCTCTTTCCCTTTAACTAAATCATTCTCATCTCAAACTTTGAGCTCTTTGTGTTGTTTTTTCTCCCCCTTCTTCTTTGAGGAGGTGAGGAGTGAGGGAGCGATTGTGGTGGAGCTCGGCTGCCCACTCGAGTAAAACCACCACACCTGGTGTACACTAGGCTTACTCTAATGGAGACCTCTCTTCAGAGAGTTGTCATGTCATGTCATGCTGCCTGCACGTAACCAAGTCCTTACAACACCTCATCAAGATACCTGAGCCACAAGTAGAGCACGCCACCAGGACTAGATTTCTACGGTGAAACAGCTGGTAGCAATCACCCAACATTCACATTATGCACATCTCCAGGAATTTTTACCATAGATGTGTTCTCAGCCAGTTTGGTGGTTTAAACATCCATTAATAATTTCAAATGTACTAGCGGCAATTTCTTGGGTACATCTAGTGTCTTTCTGAAATGAATGCAGTTTGCATGCTCTGAGACTGCCTCAGGATGCTGAACTGTCATTTAGAAAGTGAAGATGCCTAAACTACTCACTGTAGCTGTGCACCCCTTGTCTGACCTAAAACTCTGACAAAGAAGTACTCCAAAAACAAGTTCAGTATCTAGATCATTCAATCTGGAAATCATTCAACATAATTTTTAAAAAGAATAAACACAATTATTGTTCTCTAACAATATTCAGTTATTAGATTTGGAGGCATATAACTAGAAATAATGTTTCTTAATACCTGCTACCTTTTTCTTAGCTAAAGAATATTTTTTGTAATTCATTCATCTGACAGAGAAATGGAACCAGCTGAAAAGATTATTTCATAGCTCTTTCAATTAGAGACTGTCTTAAATTTCTGGAAAACTAGGAGACTTCTAGGATTTCTTTCCTTTACATAAATGCAAATCCTCAACATTCTAAGATGCCAGAAAATTTATACTAATTATTCCACAAGTTCACATCAGCTTTATCCCTGCAGTGATAATGTTGACAGGAAATAAATCAACAGTAAAGAGTTCTAGGCCAGAAATCTCTGAAATATGACTGCCACTTCTCTGGAGATACCATGTTAACATTTGCTTTAGGTAAATTTATGCTCCTTACAACCGTCTGATCCTCTTCATTCCATTTAATCCTAAAAGAATCTGTGTTTTCATGCTCTCTCAGGTTGTTAGCTTCTCTGTTTTCAATGTTTTTGTTGTTGTTGTTGTTTTCTTCTCAAATGCCAAATAAATTCACTTACATTGAAAAGATGCAAGCAGGAGTATCATCAAGATAACCAATCAGAAAAATCTCTATTTAAGGTTGCTTAAAAGACTACATATGCCACTTTTAAAATTGGTTTAATTTAATCTATTCCCTGTGTTCAATTCACCAACAGATGAGTAATTAACAAGTCATGTCCCTTTCATAAGCAAAAGAGCACTATTTTTCTAATTCCTCCTCAACAGTTAATGTGGCCAATACAAAATTAAAAAGGGAGGAGACTATTTTTATTTTTTAATAAAAAAAGAGACTATTTTAATTTTTTTTTTTTTTTTTTTTTTTTTTTTTTACTGTGGTGAAAACTGTGTTTATTCCCAAGTGTAATGAAATGTCCAAAAGACTAAGTAGATTTGATACTTTCATAAAACTACTCAGTAGACCAAATTTATAATGAACACTTACACCTTCTTATACTAGAAAAGGTTTATGTAGCAACAGGAACATCCAGCCTGGTAAATTTTATTTATTTATTTATTTATTTATTTATTTATTTTTAATTACTGAAATACATATATCTACTTGTGGATCTTGTTTTCTTAAAAAGAGAAAGACAAATCACCAAATGCACATAAAAGATAGAGCCATGCTTCCTCCCTTTGGAAGTAGCTTTCCAACCACATAAATTGATGCAACACTTGAAAACTGTGTGGTTAGTTCTGTCCCTGATCCTTCCCCTCTTACAACAGAAAAGGGAAAGTACTAACAATTTGCAGGCTGTTCCAGAAGTTAATAATAGAAATTTTGGAATGTCTTCCTATACCAAGGTAAATTACTTTAGGGGAGAGGCAACATGTACAAACATGGAAATTCATGTAAAAACTTTTCCTCAAAATTGCAATTTCAACTTTTTATTAAAACAAAACAAAATGAGAAAAAAATGTGCAAAACTGTACAAATCTATAAAGCTTTTTTTTTTTTTTCCTTGTCTTGTATTGCCCATTCTTCATAGCTCTTGACAATTCTTTAAACAACTGCAAAGTATTTCTAATAGCATTCCCCTTTTCTATATTTTTTTATAGTTTACATCTATATGTTAAATGTTCTACTTGCAGTTTTCCCCATTGGTTATTCTATTGTGTTTTCTTCGCCAATTATCATTAACATTTGCCTATTTATCTCTCTCATACCATAGCTCTACCTAGCGAGGGCTTCTTTGTAATACTATCCATGCTTAACCACCTACCTGCTTGCACAACATTTCACTGGAACACATTGCCCAGAGAAGTTGTGGATACACCATCCCTGGAAGTACTAAAGGCCAGGTTGGATGGGGCCTTGGCCAATTTGATCCAGTGAGGGGCATCCCTGCCTATGGCAGGGGTGTTGGAACTAAGTGATCTTTAAGGTCTCTTCCAACCCAAGCCATTCTATGATTCTATGATTCCCTCCTCTCCACAAACTCACATTTATTCAAAGCTTTCTTTTGAGCCACTCTTTGAGGTGCATAGGTCCAATAATTTTTTATTATTATTATTTTTTTATTTTTTTTTACTTCCTGCCATTTTTCCCACAGCACATATATTAAACAAATTCCTGGAAGATACTACTTTAACATAGGCCATGTTATGCTGAAAACTTAATAGTAGTGTTGACACTTTTGCAATTATACTTTTTGTTTTTAACTTTCATATTTCACTATTTATCTTTGACACGTCATTTTTTTTACCTCTTCATCTCCTGTTTAATTAATAAAAGTACCTCTTTAAAACATATTTTCCTTGCTGTATTTTCTAGTTTTCACTTGGCACTGTTGCTTACGCAGACTTCAGGACAGCGAGATGTAAGATCTGAAGCCAGTTCCTCACTCTGCCAATTCCTCATGCACAAACTATATGAAGTCCATCAAGTCTAAGCTTTATTTTATCTCCATTATTTCTCTACAGAATGAGACCAGTATTACTAACATACCACTGAATAATGCTGATAGAATTACTCATCTGACATTTTCATAGTGCAGTTATTTTATATCCACTCTGCTCTCATAGATTCATTGTTTTTTTTATTTAATTTATTTGTTTTTTTCCTTTTCTCTTCATCTTTACTGTTATTCCTTTCTTTCAAGAGTTAGCCCATTCATCTTTTCATGCATTCTTCCTCTGATATAACAAGATTACATATTTTCATTAATAATTACCAATGTCTGTGAAGGTTCCATAGCTGAAGGTCAACTTCATTGCAGAAATAATAACCTAACAAAAATTCTGGCCTCTTTTCCAGTACTATCTCCTAGGTTTCTAGTTATTAGCTCATGCAGAATTTGACTAAACAAAGCTCTTAATTCCTTCCGTCCCTCTCTCTGAGCCAACTCTCCTATCCATCAACGCAGCATTGTAAGATTGTAGATCCTATTAAATGTTATATTGACTGTCATTCAGGCATATAAATCCAGGTATCTTTTTTTTTTTTTTTTTTTTTGACCCCGATAAATCCTCAGATACAGGATATGTCTAAATCTTGCTGAGTTTTACATACTATTTTATATAAGATTGCTAAATTCAACCTTTCCTATACCCCTACTCAGCCAAAACAGGTGCTTAGATCTTCACTCTGCTGTGTCCATTCTCTTGTAACATCACTTTCTCTTGACAAAGACAATCATGCCCTACCAAAATTTTTATAAATGCTTATAAAAACTAGTCTCTTCACTTGGTGATTTGACTGTGTTGCACTGATTCTCTTTCCTTGTAGTTCATAGTCTAAGAGAGTCCTTTAGTGCTCTCTGACATTTTCCAACTTGGGATATTCTATGATTCTATGATTTACCACTAGTTTTTAAGCTTTTGATTTGAATAATTCATGGCTGTCCAAATTCCTTGTTCACCAGCCAAATCACACAATATCTTTTTTTTTTTTTCCTTTTTTTTTTTTTTTTTTTTTTTCTTTCTTTCTTCCTTGCTTCTCTTTAGGAATATGCAGAGCTTGCTGAAATATTTCATTATCCTACTTGCCTCCTTAAGATCCTATTTGGTTGTGATATTACCAAAATATCTACACAAGTTGGGGGGCGGCAGGGAGTGTAACAGCACAAATATGTCACAGCATGCAAATAGGTATATATGTGATCAAATAGGCTTAGGTGTATAGACGTGTGTGCATGCATGTAAATAAATGTGTGTGTGTAGATAAGTGGATGTGTATAGGTATGCATACATGTAAGCATGTACATGAATGTACATAAATATTCATGTGGGCACATATGCAAATATGTGCATGCATAAGCATATGTGCACATGTGTAAATATATATGTCTGATTCTTTACTGATGGCTTTAACAACCTTCATTACTTCATCTATGCACATTTGAAACAGATATACTTAAAGACAGACTTTAACAACCACATCTGTCTAAGCATGGTTGCAAATGGCATATAAGTGCATTCACTCTAACAAAGTAGGTTCATACACCCTTCTTTTGCAAGACATAACAAATGGAATATAAAATTCAGAATAAGATGTTGGAGGAATTTTGTAGACGATTCACTTAAAAGTCTGAAACGATTTATTTTTCTTTTAATTTCTGACTGAAAGACTTTTAGAAGCCCATTTTAAACAAGTATATGTACTAAATCCACAAAGCTGTATGGGGCTTTTGAAGTTAATGCAATGAAAAAACTAATTACTGAATTATCTACTGATTTTGAACATGACTGGTTAAACTTCATAGGCAAACAATAATGCAACATGATTGACTCTTTTGGACATTTAGGTATGTTACTCTAAGAAATACTATAAGTGGTAAGGTCCCATTCTACTTTCCTGAATAAATAAGCACTAGTTTCAAATCAGGAAGTGTTCTTCATTGGAAAATTAATCGTTTACTGTTCCTCTTCTTCCACTGCATTATACAAAAAATTAGATCTAATTTGAGATAGTTTTGAGAAGTTTTTTCAAAATTGAAAAGTTTCAATTTTATTTAAGACTATTAAAAATCTCTTTGTTTGTTTTTTTGTTTTAATATTCTTATATTCTTATATTCTTATTTTATATAAGAATATAAAAATAGCTAGAAATAGCTTTTGACTTAAAATGCATTTGAAAGTTTTCATGTGTGAAACAGCTTTTGTGGTATGTAATATTTTAACATTATCAGGAAGAACATCTTTGTATTTATTAATAAAAGTAACTTCTTAAAACACATAATCTTTGTATTTATTAATAAAAGTAACTCCTTAAAACACATAAACAGTTCTATTTTTTTTTTTTTTTTACAGAATAAGCAGAATAAATAAGCAGAACAAATTCATTCTGTTTACAAACTTTGGAAGCAACAAACAAATCAAAATCACAAAGACAAGAAGTAAAGGCTAGTAGGTTTCAGGTTTCATAATGTCTGTTCAACCCTTCCACAAAAAACAGATCTGCAATTTAATTTCATCAGCCTCTCCCTTAGTTTTCCAGAAATGGCTCCCATAGAGTCCAGCTCACACTCTTACAGGTCACACGAGTTTCTCAAAAAAAAAGGTAACAACTCTGATGACAATAATTGTTCTAAGGCTCATCCCAAAACTCAGACCTTGGATTCAAGCCTGATATGTTCAAATAACTAATTTTCCAAATTACTCAGGTTTGAATAATGGTTTCTAATATAATACTTGAGTAGTCCATCATTTTTTATTCTATATCCAATATGCTTTATCTCACTTGAACTTCCAAAACTTTATACATCACCAGGCTAAAATCCTAAGTACAGAATTTCATAAAAGTTACAAAATGTTCTGACTCAAAGTACCCAGAAAAGACATTTTATTCTAGGGTTCTGTTCTGAACGCTTTTGTCCTTCAACCTTCAAGTATGATTCTTACTATTCACCTAAAATTAACATTTTTATTCAGTACCTTTTTAACAATCACATATTTAAACTAGAAAGGGAAAATGAGTTAGATAACTTAGTTTGCTTGTAATAATATGGCATCCTTAGTACAGCAATGCAAATACAAAGTGTGAGATGCCTCATGTACAGGAAACTCTAAAATCTCTTAGCTAACAATGACTCTACAACAATTCTATGTCCACCTTCACTGAAGCATTGCAAATTCCCAAATCATTAACAAAAGCATTTTCTGTAGCCAAGTTTAAAACATTCTCAAAGCAGTAGTAGATAAAGAAGTATATACACACTTAAAGATAAAAGTGTGAGGTTTTTCTTTCCTACCTAAAGGACACTTTGTTGTATTTTATTTCTCTGCACAAGTCATACTTCAAAATTGCCTTTTCTTCTACATGAATAACACCAGCACTGAAGAAAGCTAGGCACTACTCAAGCGAAAGAAAGAAGCAGTAGGGATTCAACAAAATATGATGGCTTTGGCAGCACCACTTTTATCTTTTCCTGTTTCAGCAGTCTTCCAAAAAGTATAAAGACTTCACAAATGTCAGACTTCTGCCTTAAAACATCCTGGAGGTTGTGAAGTTGAAGCTGGATAACAATAGACTTTATGCTGGGCTCTGGAACTCAAACTCAGAGTACTGAGAAGACAGTCTTTTTTGTGTAGATTTACTCTGTTACTGTTCTTTGCCTTGGACAAAATCCAGTGCTATTTCTAAAGCCAACTGGAGAACAGAAAGAGGACAGACCCCTTAGAACAATGCCTGTATCCCACACAGTTGCTGTGGTCCATTAGGTTCAGTTTATTTATGAAAGTTGTAGGAAATGAAGAGTGATTTTTCCATGGAGAAAACTTCTACTGGAGTTGGGGAATTCAACAAGAATCACAATTCTGCTCCAACTTTTAGACAGTCTTCTCTTTTAAACAAAAATAATCCTGCACGAATGGCTCCAAATATCTGTCTTAATTCAAACATTAAAAAGAGATCCCTGCAGTTGCAATAAGTAGAAGCAGGTAATGTTTAATTGCATCATAGAATCATATAATGGTTCTATGATATGATAATAATCATATAATGGGGTTGGAAGGGACCTTGAAGATTATCTAGTTCCAATCCCCCTGCCATGTGCAGCAGTGCCACCCAATAGATCAGGTTTCCAAAAGCCCTATAAAACCTGGCCTTGAACACCTCCAGAGATGGAGCATTCACAGCTTCTCTCAGCAAACTGTTCCAGTGCCTCACCACCCTCTGAGTGAAGAATTATTTTTAAAATAATTTTGGTTTAAAGCCAGTCCCTCTTGTCCTGTCATTATCTGACTGAGCAAAATGTTGCTCTCCATCTTTCTTATAAGCCCCATTTAAGTACTGAAGAGTTGCAAGATGGTCGCTCCTGAGCCTTCTCTTCTCCAGGACGAACATCCCCAGCTCTCTCAGCCTTTCTTCAGAGGAGAGGTGCTCCAGCCCTCTGATCATCTTCATGGCCCTCTTCTGGGCCTGTTCTAAGAGCCCCACATCCTTATGGTACTGCAGGCCCTAGACCTGGATGCAGCACTCCAAGTGGGGCCTCACAAGGGCAGAGCAGAGGGGTACAATCACCTCCCTCACTCTGCTGGCCACTCCTCTGTTGGTACAGCACAGGACACAGTTGGCCTTTGGGGCTGCAGGCGCATACTGCTGGCTCATGTGGAGCCTGTTGTTCACCAGAACCCCCAAGTCCTTCTCTGCAGGGCTGCTCTATTTCACTTCTCCCATGCTGTACTCATGTCTAGGATTGCTCCAGCCCAGGTACAGCACCTTGCATGTGGACTTGATGAACCTTGTTAGTTTCACATGGGCCCAATTCTCAAGCTTGCCCAGGTCCCTTTGGATGGCATCCTTTCCTTCTGTTGTATCAACTCAGCATCTTTATTATGTTCATTTCACGTTGCCTTGCTTTTCTGCTCATCCTAGTTGAATCACCTCAATGTTTTGTTTGTTTGTTTGTTTGTTTGTTTGTATTTCACATTGTAAAAAGAGGTACTGGAGTACCTCTTTTATAGCACTGGAATTGCAATGTAAAAAAAGGTAGTGTACATTTAATAAAGTTTAGAATTCTTAGGTTATTTTGAAACTGGGCAAGCCCAGCTTATATCCAAAACTTTAGAAGATTTGATCAGAGTTAATTGCTCATGCAGTTAATTAGAGTATTCCCACTGGCATGAAAGCTAGGTATTTATTAAGCAATTCTTGATACTATATTTAACTAAAACACATGCCTGTTATTTTATGAATTCCACAGAATAAGTGAGGAAAAAAAGATCAAGAGGAACAAGGGAAATTTATCCAAATATCACTGCCAAAATGACATTTTAATCACAGAATAAATTAACAGCAACTGGAAACAAGATGTTTGTTGTTTTGTTTTGTTTTTTAGCAAAATTGCAACATACCTTGGCTTTTAAGAAACATTAATGAGAAGTCAGTGAGGCAAACAGCAAACTGAAAGTGGATTTAACAGCTACTAACATCAGAACATTTACTAGAATGATATATACCTCTCATCTTCAAAGAGCTGCATTAGGCAGCTGTCCTTACTCAAATTTTCTCCCTACTAAGTGTTAGGTAGTCTAGTATGCAGGATTCATTAGCAAGATGTATTTATTTCTTTCATGATGAACAGTCTCTTCACATTGTCTGAGATAAGACAATTCCACCCACAAGGAATTTTATCACTTGCTGTAAGTGAGAATAATCATTTTGGGAAATTGCAGTCATTTAAGTGTTATTAAAAACTAAGTACACAACTGTGGTAGCAAAAGGTTTATATTCACATATAATACAGTGGTACCTGAAGATACCTGTTAAAAACAGGTTAGCTGAGTCCCCCTCCCTTAACTGCTTGAAGGCCGAAGTCCTTCATTGTGTTCCGTAAGAAACCTCTCCCCTCCACTGGTATCCCACTTTTCAAAGTGATAAATATTCCTGAGATTTTCATTAGAAAATCTGAATTAATCATCACTATGTTTTTATATCCACCTATTTGTTTACCTTTCTAGCTTGTGGAAATGGAATGTTATATTATAGTTAAACCAGAGTTTGCTATATGCAAGAAAAAAATAATAATAATAATAATAAAATCATAGTCTCAGGCTTCTCTAAAACCAGAGACCTGCCTGGCACTTGCCAAATTAGTGGCCTTTGTCAAAATTGTTGATACAAACTTTTAAAGCTTAAACACAAAATGTAATTAATTCTTTTCTACTCTTGGAGTGAACTTGTATGCACTCCTTGGAGGCAGACATACTGGTCTTTTAGAAGATATTACTTTCAACACACTAACATTGCAAATGAAAACACAAGAAATTTGAAGCATGGGGTATAAGTGAATTTAAAAAAGATATGAGCCTAGGAAGAGGTAACAGCTGGATAAAGTCATCTTAGGCTGAGAAGAGAATCCACTTTTCCACCTCAGGTCAAGATGCATTCAGAGGCAAAGCAGTAAATCAGATATGACAGGCTTAATGCTGATATGACATACTAGCAGCCTGAGAAAGAATCGCTGATACACCTAAAGGTGATCAAAATTTTTGCTGTACATATGCATGCATATGTTTATATTGCTGGAAAATTCTGCTTTATTTAGAAAGAACAAAAAGTGGCTTCACTGATGCTCCTTTGCAAGGCTTTTATCAGATGTACGTTCTGCTTGCAGAGAAAAAAAAAGAGAGGAAAAAAAAAAAAAAAAAAAAAAAAACACCTTTGCATTTCAGTTTTGAAATATTCAACCCTTAATTGTTGTTATTGTCTAATTGGGTCGTCTCTGCTGGTCAAGCCAAAGAAGAATAAACAAATCTATTCTTATAGAAGGTTTATGCAGGTAGTCAGCGGCTGAGCTGTTTCTAAAATGGAAAAGGAAAGAGAAAGGATAGAATATAAATAATAGGAAAGTAATAATGTATTTAACAATAGTCATCAATGAACAGCAGCAAAATCCATTTCTGTAAAAAATGGAACAAATTCAAGTTTCCAGTTATACCAGCAGTATCAGAATTAACAGGCAGAGACAATTATTTTAAAAATGTTTTGGGAGCTGTCCAAGAATAACATTTACTTTGTAAATAAGTTAAAGTTCCAGCAGACTTCTACAGCAGCAGTCTGCTGTAGAAGAATGAGTGAATTTAATACACCTTCATGCTAATAACTGACACTTATGGAGCCTGAAGAGACTCTTTGAAGTCTGACTCAAAGGAGTGCTTCATAAAACTACCATGTTTGCAAATAATGTATATTGTGTCATGTCTGAGGCATGTTTAGAGGGAACTATTTTTTCTTTTTCCCCTTTTAAATATAATTCTGGGATTAGTTTATTTGGACTGTTTCCTTCTGAGAACAACGTGAATAAATCCATATATAGATATATGTGAGCTTGGCCTGCTTTTCTGATTTCCTCACTCTCAGAAAGTATTGGAAGAGTTATGAGAATGAGCAACAGAGATTATTAAACAAATGTAAGGCTTCCCACAATAGTAGCATTGAAACAAAGCAGGATTTTACAGCCTAAAAAAGACAGATGAGGAGGAATATCATTGAATAACTTTATGTGGCATAGAGAAATTGAATGATGAATAGTTCTCCATCTTCTGTAATAGTTACTAAAACAAAACAGAAAATTGTTAAGACACAGATTCAAAACAGAGGAAGGTAGTTTTCCTTAGTGTACACAGTTAAACTGTATAATGACTTTAATGTCATAAGAACTCATCTGCAAAAGAATTAAGACCAGAAAATTTATTCATCTTCAGACCTCATACAATGCAAGTGGTCATATATGATGTGAATGAAGACCAGATACCACAACCTGCAGGATAGATCTTACCTGTGCATGCCATTTTATTACCTTAATTGTGATGCAATGTCTGTTACCTCTGTTAGAACAATTGAAACTTCACAGAAATTGAGAAAGTTTTTAATTGCAGGAATTGTTGGATAACATAAATAACTTTTATTGGTCAATTATATATGCACTTCCTAAAACTATTAACTCAAAAACAAATTAAAGTTTAGTTTTTTTCAGTACTTTGTTACGCTTGAGAAATACTATCATCTACTGGATTAGAGTAATGCATTTTGCTACATAATCTTTCATTTAAAATATACTTTAGAAGCTGAAATACTTCCTGCCTGGAAGAAAGCAAAAACAAAAGTAAACTAAAAAAAAAAAAGAGAGAGAGAGAGAACTTTGAATGAGGCTTTTTCTTTCTTTCTTTTTTTTTTTTTTTTTTTAACTTTATTCAGAATCTTTATTCAGAAGCATCTTGACAAGCAAGAGCTTTCACATCCAGCCAGACACATCCAGTGGACGATACTCTCCTCTTACATCTTCTTTTACATCTTCTTCCTCAGGTTAAGCTCAGCCTTACAGCCAAATAAATGTACAATCCATTCATACACATTTCAGCGTGAGTAGTGGCAGTAACTGAGGACCACACCAATAACAGCATCGTTACCTGGTGTATATAGCACAAAGTTCATCAGGAATGGTAGAAATGTTAACCATCACAGCTTCAGAATTATTCTAAAGTCTCTGGTACAGTCTGATGCTTGTTTGTTGATGTTCACCATCCTGCCTTGAGGACCAACAGGAAACCAAACACTGACAGGCATACTCCTAAAGAGTATCTTCACCCTGCAGAGGTATCTGTAGGCTGCAGTCTACACTGACTTCAACTTCTGCCTAGATAGCTCTAAGAAGGACGTGAACTCCAGCTTCTCTAACTTAGGCATCAGAGCAGCCTTTCCACTGAGACTAGAAGTCTAGGAAGATCAGCCTTCCTTAATCAAAATTAGTATTTTTAACATCTTCCACACACTTTTTTTCTATGAACAGACACAAATGTTCTATGATTTTCACGATCCCTCCCCCTTAATTTTTAAATTCATGAAGTGTGTTCACTTGCATTCACATAATAAGAAAGTTTTCAGTGAGCATAAAAATGTTTTATTAATCTCACCAGAGGAAACATTTTATGTACAGCAAATAAGAATTAAGATTTTTCTCTCTAAAAAAAAAAAAAAAAAAAAAAAAAAGACATGGCTAAACTAAATATAGTTTATAATTTCATCACTTTAATAACAAACAAACAACAACAACAACAACAAAAGCCTTCTCTTCTCCATATTAAATAAGTTTCTCATCAGCAGCCTCTTTGCGTAGGACATGTATGTGCTTCAGTTCCCAGCCATTCTTGTCATCCTCTGCCAAACTCATTCCAGTTTATCTCTCTGTTCCCTATCCTTGAAGGCCCCAAACTGGATATAGTATTCTAGTACTCCTGAGGTGTTAGTTAGGTAGTAAAGAGACACAGAAGCATTTGCCCCTCCTGGACAACACTTCCCTTCTCAGAAGACTTTTTCCATGAGACCAGCAGTCTTCCTTACTACCTCCCTCCCAAGAGCTTTTCACTTGGCTTGCAAGTACTATTGCCAGCTTCTTCTGGAAACACAGCAAACAGAAGCTGTACACAGGTGTCTGCTTCCTCTGGGAAAGGTTTTCACCACCCACCACTGGATCCACCCTCACCAGACAAGGTTCCAGCAGAACACCCCCCAAAACATCTTTCACTTAGGTCACAAAAGTTCTTGATGCCACACACAAAGCTGTGCACAGGCTTCTGCGACTCCCTGATGAGACCTCCTCCAGCCTAGACCCAGTGGTTCTTTCTGCAAGACTTAGACCAAACCTCAGTGCTTCCCAAAAAGACATCAATCAGGTGGTGACTGCTGTTGCCACCACACAATCCTTCAGCTTAAAGCAAATAAATCCACACACAGGTACCTGGCACCCCAGGTTTATACTTCCTCCACATCTCGACTGTTCCTTCTTGCAGCTTGAGGCTACTCGGATACCTCCTTAGAGTCCTTCTCCTAGGTCATGCTGCAACCTGCTACCTGTGTCACATTCCCACCAAACCCACCTGCACACAAGTCTGCCACTTCCAGGCGAGGCTACCTCCATCATCAGGAACCTTCTTCAGGGACAACCAGCCTGCTTAGATGCCCCCAGCCCATGTCAGTACACTCATGAATGCTACTGCCACAATGTACACTTTCCCACCAGTGCCCTCAGAGTGGGCAGATGCTTCATAGCAGGCTTCTGCTTCTCCTGGGGCTGGGCTTTCTGCTGCAAGGCATCCACACCCATGGGTGCCTTCTGAAAGGGCAGGGGTGGGTACTGGACATGGGCACCCGGGAGTGAAGAAGAAGTTGCTTCTTCTGTCACCAAATGCCTCTCCAGTGAATAGGACATTAATATCCTGCAGAAGCAAGCAGGGCAGCCTCAGGCTACACAATTATGTTGGAAATACTTCTGTTGATGGGACTGGCAACACCCTGGGCTTTCAGTAGATGGCTGCATCAAAGCAAAGAATCAGTTTTCTAGCTGCAGGCTGCTTAGACAAACTGCAGGATAAAAAAAAAAAAAAAAAAGGATTTTAAAAAAGCAGTTTGTCAGTTTGCTGATTGCTAGCCTGGCTGGAGAATATTTTGTTGTTGTTGTTGTTGTTTGTTTGTTTGTTTGTTTTGGGGGTATTTTATAAAAAAGATCAATGCAAGTATAAAGTTTCACATCACAGTTACTGCAGAAAAATGTAACCTTCCATTTTATTTATTTTTTTTAAAACACCTTTCATATATAAGGCTTCATTGATTTTTTTTCTTCTGTTTCTGTTGTTTTAATGTTCATCTACTGTTATCTCCTTAGCCATCTTTCTAAGTACCTATGATATTTTTAGAGATTCTTAACTCTTTTTCAGATATGACCTAAATAGATCTCCAGGGCCCCAAATAGTAACCTGAGAAGTTTTTATAAAGTCAGTGGCATTATTCCAACATATTCTCAACTATATTTTTCTTCTATTTTCATCTAATGGGAAGTATCATTTGCATCTGTTAGTGACATCTGCCTTTGGGATTCAGTGGATCTAATTTTTCTAATGTCATGCTGTTTGATGCAACTATTTTATACATATGATGGTACCCTGATCATCGTGATTAAAGCATTTTCTGTTCTACAGTCTGCTCCATACCAATGCAAATGTTTTATTTGCTAAATAAGTGATTTCTCAAAGACTCCTCTTCCATACCAGTCATCTTGTCTTTTTTTCTTTTTTTTTTTCCCCTTCTTTTTTTCTTCTTTTCTTAAGGAGGCATTTAAAAATAAATGTGACTATGTACCTTGTCTTATTTGACAACAGACATTTGTAGTTGAGACCTGAGCTAGTAGTTTCTATTTGCCTTTTAATTTGCATTAAATTTATTCAAGAAGACTTTATACCTTAACAACCAGCTCTAAAATAACTATACTTAAAATATCTGTGAATTCATTCTTCATGAAACAGAAGATTAATACTGGAGCATTGGACCACTGGTCCTGTATCACTGAAGGTACAGGGTGGTTTATGACTAATTTTAATGAATGAAACACCTAATCCAAGAGACAAAGGAGAGTGAATTCTTCAAGCACAAGGGAACCATTTAAAGAAGTCACACCAATATATAGAAGGGGCAAAGAAAAATCTTCCAGGTAGCAGTCAAGGATTACAAATATATATTCACTTTCTTGATGTCAACATTTAACTATTGTCACTTTAAAATTGCTACAGTTACAATTCACTGTTGTAATTCTGAGAATTTAAGTAGGACATGGAATTATTTGAAACACCTTTGCCAGTTCTTTCATTCCTACAGTTGCCTCTAGCAATTTTTACCTACTGCCTTTGCAGCTTTCTTGGATATGCTATCTGAAAAATAGAAAGTTAAAGATATTGCACTGGGGAAATTAAAAGTGCATGAGGCTTGATACTTCCCAAACCACCATTATTTTGAACAATTTCTACTGTTTAAATACTAAAATGATTCAAAAGTTTGCACCAGTATTTTGTGTCAATGGAACATTCTGAGGTATAAAAATATAATAATATACTTAATAATATACTTTTGTTAAGGCTTATGTAATAATTTTCTTCATTTTTGCAGCGTCTTTACATTTCATGGCAGATAGTGATGTTTATATTGGTGGATAGTTCAAACTCATAGTCAGAAAAGGAAATATGAACGGATATACCACTTGTGTGGTGTGATCTCAGTATCATTTATTAGTATTTTCATGGAAAACTATTGTCAAAACTGCATTAATAGTATTAATGTTATACACATTTTATATTGAGAATAACAATGCGCTATACATCCAAGCAAATGACATTGGAAAAACAAGATAGTCACCTAGAACAGATGGAATTTTTATTTGCATTGTGCTATCTTCATTTTGCATGTAAATAGTTAAATTCATAGATATTTATTAGAATCAGCAATAATGTCATGCTGAATTATTTGTTATCTTACTTTTTTTAAAAAGTCTGAATTATTGTAAACTCTGGAAGATATTTTCCTTAATAGGTGAGGCATTTGGATCTTAAACAGCGATTACAGCCTGGACTTTTTTCTTTGCTATCCATGGAAGCTCCATTTTTATTGACATATTGAGAAACCGATTGTATAGTAACATCCTTCACTTCACAGTTTACAGTAGATACAGAAAAAGGTTTAGCATGTTAATTGGGCTAACACTTACAATACCGTTAAATTCATGGGAATATCCACCTGTGTATTTGTGATTGTTAGTGTAAGATTTTGATTGCATAAACATAACAAAGACATGTATAAGTAATTTACTGAAACATGGATTTAGTCTGTCATTTCAGTAGATTACTTATATGAGGGGTTTCACCATTAAAGAGGAATGTATTTCTGAACATTTGAAATTTTCATGTATCATTAAGTTGGAATGGAGGATTCCAAGTTCAAAGCAGAAGACAGACTAGAAAGGAAGAGTCTCATTGCTGAGGAATGCTTGGTTCCTCAGTATTCAGTGAAAAGTCTCTATAGAGATGAGACTGTTCAGAACATGACTAGTAGTTGCCTTTGATTTTTGTCTTGGATTTATGATTAGTGTCTGCCTTGGACAACCACAGACAGATGTTGGTGCTGGGTAGCTGCTTTGCATCTCAGCCATATGTTGATATAGTAGTGCCTATGGAAAGAAGAGATGAGGAATTATCACAGAACCATATGGTTGGGTTGGAAGGGACTTTAAAGACCACTTTATTCCAACTCCTTGCCATGGGCAAGGACACTGTCCACTAGACCAGGTTGCTCAAAGCCCCATCCAACCTGGCTTTAAATACTTCCAGAAACATTTCTGGCAACCTAGAAATGGCAAATAAAACTCTGATGGATTAGGCAACCATTAAACTTGAAAACACTCCCAGATCTCCAATCCTGGAAATAAGCACCAGATATATCTTGATTAAATGTTGAGATGAGACCCAACAGTGCATGACCCGTGTTTCAAGATTTGCTCACCCTTCTCCTGCTCTTCTCCAATGCCTTGGCTTCTTTTGAATGAAAACTCAATGTATGGCAGCAAGTGCCTTCTGACAGGTCCCTGGCATGTATGAAGGTGCAGGACATCCTACAATTTGGATGTAGCACTCTTATTAGCTACCAGTATATGGCCAGGATAACTCTTCTACAACACAGTTATACATGAGGTAATGAATAGATTATTATTAAATAGCTCTGATTTGAATTAGGAAAAAGTATTATGTGGAAAGATTTCTGGCATCTGTTTATCACCAATCTGTCCTGGATGGCCTGAAAATTTGATTCATGCTTTGTAAATATTAGGAAGTGTAAGGATTCCATTTGGAGAGGTTGTGTTTATTTTGTTTTGTTGTTTGCTTGTTGTTAGTTTTTTGTTTGGTTGTTTTTTGTTTGTTTTGTTGTTGTTGTTGTTGTTGTTTTTGCTGATTCCTTCTGTACTACCAAAGATATATAAGAAATATATGAAATTAACCTCTGTTGCCTCCTTGCAACTTTTTTTGTTGTTCCTGCAGATAAATCTACCTAACAACACAGTTATGTAAGAATTTTCTAATAAAGGGAGACAATGCTCAGACGAACTGCAGAATACTTTAGGATAAATTGAAAAGCATCTCCAAAAACTTATAGCAAGACATTAGAGATAGTCAGGCAGGACTACAGGCATGGAAATGAAATTTTTTAGGCTTCAGACATAGTCATATGGCTGTTCTCCAGTTCTGAAACCAATCCAGTGTGTCCCCATAGAGTGCAGTAAAGTGAGCTGGGGATTATTCAGATGGTTAAACAGACAGTACTGAGGAACAAATTGTTCCTGTGTTTATTTTACACTTCAGAAATGTTTGCAATTGACAACAGCAGTACCCATAGAGACCTTCAGAGGAAAGCTAGAGAATTATAGATTTCTGTAGGCACTAGAAATGTAAAGTTTAATTTTTCTTATGCTGGCAAGCTGTAAATTTTAGGCCATTTCAATTTAAAATATGGAATAATGTGGCCTTGAATGTTCATAGCAAGACTACAGTTCCACCAAGGAGCTATACCTCAAGTGAAACATTAGAGTTAAACACGCTTAATGTTACTCTGATTCCTAGGCTGAATAGCAACTTAAGCACTTTTCATTTATGTTTTGTCAGATGGATAAAACAAGAGGGGGAAACCACAAACACTGTGCTGAAATTAATATTGTTTTACCTAAATGTCATTTTATTCAATCTTATTCAGCAAATACGTACTTCCCTGGCAGACGCATTACTCATCTCATGGAGATGACCAGTTGGTATTCAGCTGCTACTTCTCAATGAGGCTTCATAAATGGGAGGGAGTGGATTTATTTCTCATTATGTCCTTGTAAAACTTTAACTGGAAGACAGCTAGACTTTGTATTTAACCTGACTAACCTCTTTTTCATTACTATTGATCAATTTATTTACAGCTATTGATGAAGGGTTACATTTTACAACCTGGACAATCTAACAGGTTTTTGCTGATAGAAGTGTTCACCATCATTGTACAAAGGTGACCCACTGGTGTGTTTGGCACATTACTCATTTTAAAAGACAACACAACAGTTAGGTCTGACTCTCCAGGAAACATGTCTCAGTTTATTATTATAATTTATAAATGATCCCAAATGTTCTACAAGAAGAGTTTCTAGACTAATGTATTTTAAACAAACCAGATATTTACAGTTTTGTCTGGGAACACAATAAAATTGAATCAAATGCATATTATGATACTGTGGAAAGAAGGATCTGATTTGTTCTCAGAGACAATTGGTTGAATTGACTTTCAAATGCCTAAAGTCAGCATAACAGTAGAACAGATTTAAATTCTGGAAGCTATTTTTGATAGTGACAATTTTAAGAGATACTTTAAAATGTCTACAGTTGTTCCCCAGCGAAGAGAAACAGCTTTATTTTTTCCTATCAGAGGAAATGATGGGATTCTTATAGTTGGTGAGCATAGCCTAAGACTTGTACAATTTTAAATGCATGAACTCCAATATTTTCTATAAAGCAGTTCATTCTGATGTTATGCTATTTGTCTAAATCTGGACATTGCTGAACTCTTGAGCCTAAAACATAATCTTAATCTCATCAGTATAAATACAGGATACTGACCTCTTTGCTTCTACTAAATATACTAGCCTTATCCAAAAACATAGTATGACTCTAAGTCTTTACCAATAATGTCCCCTTCCCAGCTACTTTCTATCTACACTAATAAACAAAATTAGCTTCATTTCTTCCTTCTCCCACATCTTCCACCTTCTCTATTGGAACACTGGGCTGATATACTATGTAAATCAACTCTAGTAATTGGTCAAATGTAATTGTTTTCTTGGCCTGGAATCACAAAAGTGTATGATATTAACAGAATACTAAGAGATTTTACTGTGTTTCACTCTGTCTTATGCAGAATTCTAAGCATATGCTGAGTATCCAGAAGAGTTATTGAACCCAGTGAGGTGTATTAGAGGCAGGTTTCTTAGCTTTACGTTTAGTACCTCCTAAGTTATAGTTCCTTTTATTTCTCTAATACCAGCTTTGACTTATTTTGGTAGTTCAAGTTTTTGTGCAAACTCATGAGCAATGGTACATTTTTGCCAGCTTATAGTATCCTGTCTCCAACACTTAATTTCCTTTTTCAGTTGTCATTATTTGTAGACACATTTTGACTTCTACAGGTTTTGTTTCAGTAAAAAGCTAAAGACTACAATTCCATGTCCTTGTATCTATTTTGTCTAACTACTGTTCACTCTCACAGAGAAATATTTGTCTCCTGAGCCATCTTCTGTACTACTCAGAAATATGAAAAATGCAGTATGTATGAAATTTAATTAATTTCTTTATTTTTTCGAAGTGGTTAAAGTGCCAACATATAATCTAAAGTCTCATTAGATATTTTATTTCTTTATGACTAAAAGGTTACCAGATTTTCATCAAACAACTTTTAACTGGTGTCTTCAGAATTATCTTAGCATGTGATCTACACAGAGTAATTGCCACAAAGAAACTCGTTTTTCTACATCTGTACATCCACTACCCTCTATAGAAAATACATAATGTTATTGGAGCCATGAAGAGTTCATAGAACTCCATCATAACCCATTTTTATTCATCTCAAGTGGCATTTGTCTTATTGTGTTGTGTTTACATGACAATGGTCTGGTAGCAGTAGGGCTGCAGGTGTGGCCTCTGTGAGCAGAGCCCAGCAGCTGTCCCATGGGAGATCAGAGACAGCTCCAGTCAGCTCCAAAAGGAACCCACCAGTGGCCAGAGCAAAGTCAGTGAGTGATGCTGGTTGGGCCTCTGGGAGAACAGATTTAAGAAAGGGAAAAAAAAAAAAAATGCTGTGCAACAATAGCTGGGAGAGAGGAGTGAGAACCAGCCCTGCAGCCCCAAGGGCAGTGCAGCAGGAGGGCAGGAGGTGCTCCAGGCAGGCAGCAGAAGTTCCCCTGCGGGCTGTGGAGAGGCCCCTGGTGGAGCAGGCTGTCCCCCTGCAGCCCATGGGTCCCACACGAAGCAGATCTCCATGCTGCAGCCCGTGGAGCCCCTGGTGGAGCAGGTGGATGTGACCTGGAGGAGGCTGAGACCCATGGAGAGCCCCCGCAGCACCAGGCCCCAGGCCGAAGCTGCAGCCCATGGGGAGGAGGCCATGCAGGAGAAGAGGGTCTGGGGGAAGCTGCTGCCTGTGGGGGATCCGTGCTGGAGCAGTTTACTGCTCCAGCATGAGTTCTTCTTCTGTGGAAATGCCTGCAGGATCAGTTCAGGAAGGATGGCATCCCATAGGAAGGACCCCAAGTGGAGCAGGGGCAGAGAGTGACCGTGAAGGGGTGGCAGAGATGAAGCGTTAGGGACTGACCACAGCCCCCAACCCCCATGCCCCTGTGCCACTCAGGGGGAGGAGGTAGAAGAGGGTGGTTGAACCTGGAAGCTGTTTTTAGTTTTAGTTTCTCACTGTTCTAGTTTGCTAGTCATAGGCAATATATTATATGAATTTCCCTATGTTGATCCTGCTTTGTCAGTGATTATAATTTTTGAGCACTCTCCTTGTCCTTATCTGAACCCTCAAGCTCTTTCCATCGTATTTTATTCCCTTTTTTCCTTTGAGGAGGGGAGTGGTTGTGGCAGAGTTTCGTTGCATAGCAGGGTAAAACCACCGCATGTCCCCAACTTTAGACAGACAGCTGTCTGTTGTCTCGTCATCTTTCCCTGAGCTAGTCATCTGAACTAATTTTATACTTCATTGGGAGAAAAAAAAAAAAAAAAAAAAAAAAAAAAAATCTAAGGCCCGTATCTTTTACATTAGAATTAAATGAATTGCACATCTGAATTACCTTTATCTTTACAGTAGTTATGTAGGGAGATTCCTAACCTTCATCACAGATTTTACGCTGCAGAAACTTAATTTCTTCTTCTTTCTCATCTCTAAAGTATTCTACAGCTATTCTTCTTCTGCAGTTGACTGCAGTAGGCTGTAGGATCTTACTCTTTTGTTTCTTCTCCCAGTGCTGGAAGTGGCATCTGCTCTAGCTGTCCTAGTCCCTCTGTTAGATAGATCTAAGCTCCTCTAAACTGCTCTCAACTGCAGAGACCTCACTGGCATCTCCATCCTTTTCCGTGGAGGAAGAATACATGGAAGCAACATGGCCAACATTTTGTATATTTCCACTCTGTTCTAGCCTTCAGATGTCTCTGTCCTTACTGGGATGCAATTAATCCATGGTAACAGGGGCAACCTACAGAATTATATGTGAAACAAGCTGTATACTTTTCTCTAAAACTAGGGACACTTGCTAATCTAATTTTCCTGTTGGCTTCATTTTGGCCAGAAAAGCAAAGATAGGATAGATGTTTTAATTAGCAGGCCAACTATACATGCTGCAGTGTCAGATAACAAATGTACCTTCAGCTAATAAGTATTTTGCTCTGTAGTTTTCTTTACATGAGCATCCCATCCTTCCTCTCCAATATCAAGAGATGGTCATTCTGATCTGAAAGCTTCAACAAATTCTTTAGATACTCTTTGAAGAGACATAGTAGAATATATGATTGTGCAAAACCACTGCTTTCAGAGATGCTATGCACTCTCTTTACTTCAGGAGTTCTGTGAGGTCCAACACTTATCTTCCAGGATCATATATCTATAAGTATATTTCATAGCACTGATCTGAGGATATGTAGCAACTGACTTAATTATGTAGTTAGATCATGTACTGTAAAGTGACTGTAGTGTTGACCTACTCCTGGAAAAAACAGAAGGCAGAAATTTAATAACAGGCATGATAGAAGATTCTGAGATAATGAAGATGCTACAGAATGACTTCATTTGATATTTTATTATATATAATGTTAGGAAAAAATGAAGAGTTAAATGGTCTAGAACGCTCCTAAGCCTTCAAGAAAGAGTAAAGTTATTAGTATTGGCATCCTTAAATAGAAATGAGAGAAAAAACAAAATCAACTAATTGTCTCAACTGCTTTAGCAGCTACAAATACTAAAATAGATTTTGAAATGGAAGCAATGTATACAAGAGCAGAAGTAGGGGATGAAGTAAATGTCTCCAGCATATAAGAAGGCTGACATTTCTTAGAAGCTTAGACTGGATGTTTTATGAGGGAGGAGAAAAGCTATCAGGCTGCTGGCTTATAAACTGAATCCAACTTCTATAGAGCTGAGTGAAGATCCAAAAAAGATTAAAGGAACTTGCCACATACTCCTCTTAAAGGAATTGCCATAGAATTCTCCCAGAATTTTACTGAGATCAGTAATAATTAACACTCTACGCCACCTCTCAAATATAGAAATTTGGTTTAGTAGTCTTTAAATTGAGATCTTCTTGAACTTAACTAAAAGACTGAAATGTGATTTGAGAACTGAAAATATTTCTTGGTTCTTGTCGGATCACGATACTCTACAGTCATTGAAAAGTCCTTAAAATATGCCTTTAAGATTTTACAGAGAAGCTAAAATTATAGCAGGGTTTCCAAAGACCTTAACAGCCAGCAAAATGAATAAATAAGTAAATAAATGAATAATCATGTTTCAATGAAACAATTTCAAAAGTTAAAATATCCAGAGCTTTACTTTATCTTCTTGTCTGGACACTAAGATTTTAACAGATAAGCTTTTACAAGACTGCAGCATTGTCTCAAATCTATAAGTAGTGCATAGATAATGTAAAGGAATCCAGTCAATCCTGCATTTACCTTTGAATTAAATTTAATTTGTTCCAAGTTTGAAATGTGTGTAAATGTGCTCTGCACCCACTGATACACTGAGGACTGAGCCTTCTAACCTTAAATCTCTCTGTGGTGAGTGAGGTGAATAAAAGTGTTTATATTTTCAGTAGATCAGTCTAGATAAGGGATCACACTCATCTGTAGGGAGAGGCATCCCTGTTTGTGTTACCTTTTTTGCATGTGGAAGTTGTGTACAATAATTATGGTATCCTTCTGAAGGTAATGGACCAATCCTAGACCTTCATAGTTTGTATTGACAGTCACTGCCATTTACAAGGAAATGCAAAATAATTTGTAATTTGCAGTTAACCTTTTCTTGCAAGGCATAGTACTGCTCCATAAAAATTTACATTTAGATGGTATATCTGCAGTGCAGTAGAAGGCAACACCAAAGCAGGTATAGCTGTATCCCATAATCCCATACAGTTTTATTGTACTTTGCTTGGATGATGGTTACAACAAACCTGCAGAATTAGAAACTTCAGCTATTGATTCTATCTGTGGCATCCAGTACTGGTTTCTGCAGCAGAGCTGACTTCCAGTTGCAAGACAAATTCTGCATGGAGAAGGAGGATCATGAGCATGGGCAGTGAGGCTTCCTCTAATGAAGTAGCAGCAGGGAGTACAGCTTGACAGGTCTCATGTCAGATCCAGTTTAATAGCAAGGAGCCCACTAGGATTTTTTGATTTCTGTGTCTGCTAAACCAGGCAAAACTGCCTCCAGCACAGTCCTGGCATAAATATCACTTTAATTTTTCATATGCTGCAATCCTTTCTCCTTCTAGCCATTCCTGTTGTAACCTGGTAAAGCTGAGCTCCAAAGGGACAGCATTCCTTAGCCTGAAGGTGTGTATAATTCATGCAGAATTTGTTCCATGTTACCCAACAAAGCAAAAATTGTTCATTCTTTTAAAGTTAAACCACAACAGATTCCCTGTTATTTTGTGGGCTGTTTTGCAATGCATGCTATGTTATTTAGTTTTTGTGAAATTAGCAAGAGTTTCATTTGTTAGAGAATGGTCCAAAGCAGTGATTGTATTAGTAAAAGTGGAGAGAGCATTTTCAATCAAAACACCAGTCACATGCTACAGCAGGTCAGGCTAGTTGCTTATGCTCTTCATACCACCATGATGCCTACTAGAAATGAGGATTTTGAAGACTGGCCTTATGTATTCCCTTCTACCAGATGCAATTAGGTGTTCAAGGCAGGGAAAAAAAAAAAAAAAAAAAAAAAAAAAAAAAAAAAAAAAAAAAAAACTTTCAAGCTTCAGAGTGCCAATTTTCCAATTTTCTCCTCCAGGAATATAGGAAGGGAGCCATTAATGCAAGCCACACCTACCATGGACAACAAATAATATACCATTGCGCAAACAAGGTGTAAATCTCACATAAGTTTATAAATAAGAGGTGACTCATGAGAATCAATTAAGATGTACCAGTGTAACAGAAATGAAACACAACTCTAAAATAAATAAATTTATAGATCTATTTTCTATTTCATATGACTTCAGGCAACATCTGTAGGTTTTGGTTTAGGGTGGTTAATGCCAAGAATTTACAGTCTTAAGAAAATGTTCATTACCTGGAAGATGTTATTCTCACTATCTTTTGAACTATACATTTCACCTCTTCAACAATGATTTCAGATGCTTCCATGTTTTTCTTTGACTGGACACATTGTATGTGACTCCCAGTGAATTTATTAATCTCTTCCAACAATTTATTTGCAAAAATGTTGTTGAAAACAAGTTTGACCATAAAAATCTCTCTTAACCTAGTTCTAGAATTCTAGAAATTCACAGTTCACTGAAGTTCACAACCATACAGCTGATGGGCAGGCCTGAGATTCAGAGAGACCTGGTCAGAAATGGGCTGACCATAACCTCATTAGGTTTAACCAGACCAAGTGCAAGGTGCATCTGATGTGGTGGGTAGACCCCAGCTAGAAATTAAGCATTTGCACAACTTATCACTCCCACCTTCCCAAAGTAGGAAAATCATAAGATCCTTCCTTCCTTCCTTCCTTCCTTCCTTCCTTCCTTCCTTCCTTCC
>NC_048894.1:115594011-115780417 GCF_011077185.1 Oxyura jamaicensis | reverse complement strand
TCCTTCCTTCCTTCCTTCCTTCCTTCCTTCCTTCCTTCCTTCCTTCCCTCCTTCTTCCTTCTTCTTCCTTCCTTTTCTTCCTTCTTCATTCTCTTCTCCCTCTTCTCCCTTTCTCTCTCATTCCCTCCTTCTTTCACTCTCTTGTTTTTATTATTAACTTGTTGCTACTGTCCAGATATAGAAGTGAAAAACTTACTTAAACTTTTGCACAGTTCTTAATTTTCTGTAATGTGATGACAACAACATTGCTCTTTCTGGCTTGCTTTTATATTTTTCTTTTAATTGAGTAAACCTTTTGTTCAGTTACCTTATTCCTCAGCATTCCTCCTCTCTTCTGATGATACCAAGAGAAGAGCATTTGCTTTCATAAACGCGAAAATTTCTACATTTCAGCAAAATAATGTCTTATTTTTTGTGAAGAACATACCAACATATTAGCTTCATCAGTATATTGAAATAAACTTTGTCCATTTTGTTATCTTTTCTGTTTGTGTATGTGTATATATATGTGTGGATGTGGGTGTAAAGTAGTGATTGGCAGTGATGGAATGAAAAATAGAGTCCTGAAATAATATAGGAGAAATGTTCTCCCTCTTTTTTTATTATTATTTTTTTAAGTACCATGTTCTCTCTGCAGTATTTCTGTTGCAGATGGCAAATTATGGCAAATGTGAAACTGACATTTATTATGGCAAATATCTGTATGTGGGCCTATTCCACTATTAGATCAAAACAACAGAAGAAAAAGCACAAGCTTATACTTGAAGAGAATCTGTACTAATCCTTATGTTGACAACATGCCCTGGAATGGATATGGAAAAATTCTTTTGGAAGGCAGGTTTCCACCTTCCTGGACTAGTAACTTTGATGGCAACCACATATGAAAGAAATTAACATCATCCACAGAAATTGTAAGTGCAAATTCTGTTTCCTAGATCTGGCCAGATCACAGCAGTATTGAGGCAGAGGGGTCATGCACAGATTCCTCCCTTTTCCCTAGCAAAGCAAATACCTAAGCCAGCCTCACTGTCAGACTACAACTGAGAGAGGCAGGGAGTGGCAGTGGGATATTTGGCCATGCTAGGATCAATGTTGAGCATTGCTGAGGATCATACTGTATAGTTATATACTTCTATTTGAAAGAAGATTGCTCCTGTACTCATTTCCTATATGCTAGATGTTTGATCCCCAATCATAAATACATTTTCATATTTTTTTTTAATGTGAAAACCATAAGTGGAATTTAAAGTTGCTTAATGTTTTACACACTTCTATGTGTTTGTAGCTGTTCAACAGAACAGATTAACTGCAAATCATAGTTCTTAGTGGCATGATGGAAACTCTTGAATTGTATTAATTTCTGACAAAACAGTGTTTGTTTTTAATACATATTTACTTCTGCAAAAAATACTCTCAACTCTTAATTAAAATACCAATTATCAAAATCACAGAGTAGCTTTTTTTTTTTTAATAACTTTACACATTATTAAATTTTAAACTGTTAATCTAAAATGTGTAGGCATCAAACCTACTTCTTTTTTCTCCTAATTATATCACCAGAATTGGCCAAACTGTGATGTCCTGCCTGCTTAGATACAAAAGCTTAAATCCTGACCTAACGAAGATACCGACAAAATGTTTTATTTCTGAAGAGAGTGACCAGATTACTTAAAGTCAGGAGATTAGTCTGTGTCCTGAGAGTGGGAGGAAAGGAACATCAAACAAGTTGACACCTCTAAGCTCAATGTCTAAAATGGTCTAAGCAAGGGACCAGCTGTGCTGGGAAATGCACACACATACACATACACAGACATGTATCAGCAGCCAGAACCCACACCAATCACTGCTTCAGTGAGTCATCAGAGTCAAGTGTTGCATTAAATGGGACTTGTCATCAGAGTCCAATGTTTGCCTGTTTCACAGTCCTGCCAAGGACTTTCGCTGAGGCAGTTTCACAAAGTTGTTAGTATTTAATAAGGCAAGAGATATAGCAGTTTTGAAATTGCCATTGATAAATACATTTACTGCAATGGTGTTAATATATGATAATAGTGCTAGCAAAATCATATCCTAGCACCCATCACCAAAGGGTGAAGGTGCAGAACTTACCAAGAAGGCATCCTTGCCTTGGTGGAGAAGCACAGCCTGTTGATTGCCTCTTCTAGGTCTCTAGTTTTGTCTTTCTCACCCTTCTTTTCTTTTCTTCCTCTTTCCTAACATGGCGTGACATTTAGCATGATTCGGGTGAAGAGCCAAATATAGTCGTATATGTTTAGCATGTACTTCAGTAAACTCATGATCATATTTGGGATATTAACTTTAATATTCATTTTACAAATAATCAAGCTACAGGTTTCACACAGGTACCATGGCCTTTGAGATTCTGTTTTGCCGCCAAAACAGGGCCAACCCACCACTGCAGGACTCCCTCCTTCAGCAGCCTCTCACACCAACCTAACAGACCTCCATCCACAAAGTTTGTACAAGAGAGAAGCAGGAACAAGCTGCTCAACTCCCCTTTGCCCAAGGTTGGTGCTTATGAGTGACACTAACAAGTCTGACTGTTCTCCACATCAAGCCCCAGGGAAATGTGTCCTCTGATTGGTCCCGGCAGCATGGTGTAGCTGTAGTGGTACCACCACAGGCACCCATCTTCCATGAGGGGTGGACATCTGCATGATCATGATCTCTTCAGGCTCTACTGCTGGGGCTCTTCACAGACAAATATCAGCATCAGACACCAATGGAACACCAGCACAGTGACATTGCAATGTATCTTTCCACTGGTTTCTGCTCTTGGCCTCCTGTCCGATTGCTGGTTGTCCTGTTGCTGGTCCATGGCATGGCTCACTAGAGTCAGCTGCTTTGTGTTGTACTCAGGTCTTGGCCCAACTGAGACTGTGTTTTTCCTGTCTCTCAGGCCCTTTATGTTATAAAGATTTGAGGAACTGGAATTTGCATTTTATTGTTGGTATTCTCTCCCCAGCCTCCCTGAGTTTTCAACAAGCTTACACTAAGAGACTAAATACTGCTCTGTCAATCCATCATTCCTCTAATCCTCTGTGGACTAAGTCTTGCAAGCACTAAAGCCTCAGAAGACTCTTGAGTGGAGGTCTAATTTTCAGACCATTTTAATAAATCATTGATATTATTTGCAGTGATTTTTCTTCCCTGACAGGACAACACACACAGTTTTATCCATTTATAGTCCATCTTTAATTTAGGTTGAATTATTTTTGTCTTTTGAAATGTTTCTCCACCCAAAAAAAACAGTAGAAAAAAAATAATAATTATAATAATAATAATAATCTGTAGCTTTTCTCCCAATATGTTTAATGGAAAATTGTTACTGTCATTGTCTCAAGCTCTGTTGAGCTTGTGGTATCATTAGAATCTGTCTCCAAGTTCTCTAGAGTTTTTTTTCATAAGACCAATATATAATTTCTAAAGATAAGTTAAACTAATTGTTTTTGCCTACCAAGTTAAAAAATCAGTGTATGTGAGTAGGTGTTTGCATGATTTATTTAAAGCAGTCTGTATCAATTCCTAAATTTCAGCTTTAATATTCTGTTTTATGCTGCAGAACTCTTTTGGCTAGCATATTTATGTATTTGAAGCCTGTGTTACATTCCACAGTCATCAAAACGTCAATCATTTATTACAACAGTCTGCTCCTTTTTTATTAGTTCTCAGTATTATTATGATGTAGATGCAATCACACTTAGTGCTGCTGTTAGTGTGTACATTATCTGACTTTTTCCCTGATAGATCTGATACTTTAATGTGCATTGATATAAGGCAGCACACAGAGGTAAAATTAAATTCAAATCTCTTGGCAAATCTACACTGGCAACCATTGACACTCCTGGTACTTGTTTGACATTCTTGTGCTGGAAAAAATAACAGCTGCTTATCAATGATATATTACTGATGGGCACAAACCAACTGGCATACGCATTCACATAGAAAGTAGAAAATACTCATTGGTAAAGTTATCGCTTTCCTCCTACTCCATGCATGGCCTACATCTGTATCTTCAGTGGTAACTGAGCTTGATTGCAAACTCAGGGTCAATAGAGTCATAATATGATGACTGAAAATATTTGCAATAGAAGTAATTTTGCAATTACCCAGGCTATTAGCTTCCATTTGTTTCTTGAACATGCATATTTGTTCAATGTTTGAGATGGTGCTACAGAGCTACAGTGCACTGAACAAACAAATGCTCAGTGTCATTTTTACTGTCAAGGTGGACATCTCTCTAGAACGGGTAAGGGAGAGGACACCCTCGTAAAGGACTAGTCCTGAAGGAGCCCTAACCTGCCAGAGATACACAGAGGTTCAAAAGGGTCTGAGGGCTTGCTAGGAAATAATGATTTCCAATATCTACCTGTGAATTCCAAGTTAGAAAATATCCTCTGAGGCTGCAGAAGCTTGTTTATAATTCTTACAGACTGTGTGCATGTATTTACATGTGTGAAAGAGAAAGTGCCAGGTATGCCCAGAAGTAGTACAACAGTGAAAGGAATCATTTGAGAGTAGAAAAAAAAGGTTACTGGTGAGAAAAGTTATGGTCTGCTGCACATTTCAGATATGCCACACATTCAAAAAGCTCATTGCCAAGAGCAGTTTCATCTATTGCGATGACAAAGTAAAGGTGTGAAGTAGCCCTGAGGGCAAGGTTGGTAAGTCTTAGTACAAACATGTTTGATCTGCAGAGTTTCTCTCTCTCCTTTCAGATTTGTGTTTTGTTCAGTCCCATAATAAAGATGTTAGCTACAGCCACAAACAGGGAAAACTGTATTTTTAACTGAGGCTTCTATAGCATCTCCAGAAGCTGTAGAGAAGTTGTTCAGATTGAACTTTGGGGTTCCAAAACCCTCTTAATAGGTCCAATGCAGCAGAGATTTCTAACCTCCTGGGCTATGCAGTTAATGTACCATCTTTCAGTTTCACGACAGATCTGTCATCTTAGTAGACATGGCTGACATTTGCTTCAGACACTGAGTTACACAGAAGACCTTCTTGGTTTCAAAGTTTTAAACGTCAGTATTTTCAGTAAGAGGGCACTGGATTGGCATGCTTGCACAGATACTCTGACCAGTGAACACTGTGAATATGGCTGCAGTTCTCCCTGTTTCCCCCAGGAGCTGCATGCCTAAACCCAAATTTGAGTAAGACTCCAACAGGCATGAAGGGAGCTTTCAATTCTTCTCATCATCTGAGTCACCATCAAGCCTTTGGTGATATCCAGTTTCTTACAATATGTTCTGCATGTCTTTGTGTTAGTTTCCAGAGTGTTTTGGCTATTTAAACTAGAGTGTAGTTAAGACCACAGATGGTAGGTTGCCTATAGGAGTCCAGTTCTTGTTAATGGCATCATTGTTTATATATCTCTGCGGTTGGCACTTACAAAAGTAACCAAGCATTTTAAAAGAACACTCACATGTTATATTTTATTCAAATACATATTCAAATGCAAATATAATTCTACCATGCAGATTCTGAGCAATGAATTAGGTTAAGCACTTAAATACACATTAATAGCATTTTTCTTTTATTCTGTTTATACCTGCTTATGAGAAACATGCAATCATTTTTAGCAGACGCTCTTCTATTAATATACAGTTAATGAAAGTTCACTACTGACTATTGAATTAAAAATAACACAGCAGTGTGTGAGGCTTTGAAATTCAGTTTACATTATTTCTGGTAAGTCCTTGAAATGAGTTTATACTGTCACATGAGGCCTTGATCTGTGGATCTATTCTTGAAAGGAAGAAGCAAGAAACCTTAAAAGACAGCACCAACCTGCCAGGGTGAATCAAATCTCAGAAAAATTATTCATAGAAGACTTTGAAAATTAAAGATAATATGTCATGCAATGTTTAGCTTTAAAAATGCCCGAGAGAGGCTTTTTCATAACCTTTTTTTTTTTTTTTTTTTTTTTTCCTCTGAAGTCTATAGATGAGATATAGATCTTTCTTTTACAAACAACAGCTGGGATTTTAGTTACAATCTGGAATATATGCCATCTACAGCAGAACTTCTCTTTCTACATCTTCAAGGTAAGATTTTGATTAGTTATTAAATAAAAATATTGCTATTTCACTAAAAAAAAAAAAGACATCACACGGTGTAACAGAGAAGACATGTAAATACACAGGCATGGAATAATTAACAGCAAAATATCTTCCTAGGACCTGCGTCTCACCCTCTCTTGACAAAAATCAGACCCAGGATGGGGAAACCATGAGAGAAAGACACATGAAAGAATGATTTGCCTATGCCAGTACACTATATGAAGTGAGGCTGTGGAATGGTGTTCTGGGGCATGTGCCCAAGCCTGCTCTTTGTGAAAGAAAACAAGATGGGAGGGGAAGGGTGTGGTGGATTTAGTTTGCTAGGAAGCTGAACTCCACCACTGCTCTCTCACTCGCTCTCAAAGGAAAAAGGGAAGAAAATACAATGGAAAGGGCTTGAGGGTTCAGACGAGGACAGGGAGAGTGCTCAACAATTATCATCACTGGCAAAGCAGGATCAGCATAGAGAGGATCTCCCAAGGAGTGGCACAGGGGAACGGGGAATGGGGCCTGTGGTCAGTCCCTAATGCTTCATCTCTGCTGCTCCTTCATGGTCATGCTCTGCCCCTGCTCCATGTCCTCCCGTGGGATGCCGTCCTTCCCAAGTTGATCCTGAGGGAGCTTCCACAGAAAAGAACTCATGTTGGAGCAGCAAACTGCAGGTGGCAGCTTCCCCCAGACCCCCTGCTCCTGCATGGGCTCCTCTCCTTGGGCTGCAGCTCCGGCCCGGGGCCTGCTCCTGTGGGGACTCTCCATGGGCCGCAGCCTCCTCCAGGCCACATCCACCTGCTCCACCGGGGGCTCCTCCACGGGCTGCAGCGTGGAGATCTGCTCCATGTGGGACCCATGGGCTGCAGGGGGACAGCCTGCTCCACCAGGGGCCTCTCCACAGCCCGCAGGGGAACTGCTGCTGTGTGCCTGGAGCACTTCCTGCCCTCCTGCACTGCCCTTGGGGTCTCCAGGGCTGGTTCTCACCCCTCTTTCTCCCAGCTGCTGCTGCAAAGCAGTTTGTTTGTTTGTTTGTTTGTTTGTTTTGTTTGCTTTTATTTTTTTCCCTTTCTTAAATCTGTTCTCCCAGAGGCCCAACCAGCATCACTCACTGGCTCGGCTCAGGCCACTGGTGGGTTCCTTTTGGAGCTGACTGGAGCTGTCTCTGATCTCCCATGGGACAGCTGCTGGGCTCTGCTCACAGAGGCCATCCCTGCAGCCCCCCTGTTCCCAGACCATTGTCATGTAAACACAGTTCAATGGGATATGAGAGAAAAGAAAGGGACAGTAAGTCTACACTGATTGTTACTAAATACAGGCACAGGCATTTCTACTGAGTCACAGCAACTCAGCATAAGGTTCTTCATGTTACGTATGTAAAGGAAGTCCACTAATTAAAGGTGGTGAAGGTGGTGCTCATAAAACAAATATTATTTCAGAGACAGAGAAATATACACATGCGCATATATATTGCTGATCTGCTGATCTTGCATCTTGGTTTTCAGTGTAAAATGGTGTAGAAGAGGTTTATTATACTGAAGGAAACCTAGAATTAAATTAGAGTTGATGAAATTTGTTTGGCACATTTTGCCATTCTGATGTGACTTGACGTTACTATTAGAGGAAAGCTCCCAAAGTGGGTTGTTTTATGATCTTGGTAGTTTTAAAGAGTGTTATTAATCTCACATAACTATTCTTTCAACAAAGGATAAAAATGGGTAGGAGGTATCTGCAGCTGAAAATAGTCACTTCTTATTTTAATAAAACTTTTTACTGTGTGCTTAGTTAAGTTAAGCATTTGCAGTTCTATTGTCCTCTGAGAGGCTGATTGATTGTGACGTGGTTCTTGGATCAATACTGCAGTAGCATATCAAACAGTTGCCAGTGTAAGCTGCGTGACTGCTTTATGAAAGCAATCTGTCACTTTTCCCTATGTTTTGCAGATATGCTAGTTCAGCATTTTTTCTCTATGCAAAGCGTTTCCTGAAAGAGTTGGTATCTGTGTATAAGTAAAATGCTTTCATTGGCATATTTTTTCTGAATACGTAATTACCTAATGAACAAAGTACAACCAGTACCAAAATGGAAACCACAAGTAATTTATTTTGTTATAGTCTCTAGCAAATAGAAAAATTATCCAGGTACAGGATATATTATTGCATCTTTGCTTGAGTTTCAGCTGGGGAATATTTGACTACTGCTAATAAGATTTGTAACCATAACTTGAAGAAGCAGAAACTTACAGAGGAGTTCCTTGTGGTTTCTCACTTTGTCTAGGAGGATTTATTTTCTCAATAACTCATTATATACCATGCTTTTAAAAGCTTCAGTAAAGAATAGTACTTCGGTCTTGTAACAAGGAAAGAAGGGGCTGAAGATCTCCTTATTACCTTTGGGAATCCATTAGTCCTTTGGAAGCTTTGTGAGGCATTGTAGGATCAGCTAGTGAACAGAGAACAAGTCTGCAGTCATGTTTCTTAGCAGAGTTACTTACACATTCTGTTACATTTCCATTTTCCTTAAGGCTGCAGCTTTCATTTCTGCCTGGACTGCCTTATAAGAAGGAACAAAGCTAAGCAAATATTACTGAAGTTTAATCTGTAATTTATAGGGTGGAATTTATCTCCTGGCTAATCCTAGAGAGAACATGATGCTTTATTAAAGCTCAAGGTCACAGGCAAGTTAAAAACAAATGTTTGCTGTGAACAGTTGTCAACTGGACCTGACTGTATGCAATGGAAGGTAAAAAAGAACAAGGCAGATGCACAACAGCAGAATCTGTGCTATCAAGTTAGTCTCAATTTTTAGCTACGCTATACTGCAAGCTGGTTAAACTACTAGTATTTTGAAAACATTTCTCTTTTTGGCTACCATGTATTCTGGAATGAAAGTCTGTAACACACTTTTAATTTTCTTTTGCTGTGATAAAACAAAAAGTATAAAATTGAAAGTACTGCTTTCAGATTCTAATGGACTAAAACTGCTCCTCTGTTATGATGCCTATGTATTATAATTATCTGTAGTAAAGAAGAAATCTTTATTTGGTTCATTCAGAAATATTACGGAATCAAATTATCATATTTTCTTCTTGCAGTTTATACTGAGAAAAGGTTTTGGTTCTCTAATGGCTGACAAGTGTTTGCCTTTAAACTAGATATAAAAACATTCTCCAGAACAGTGGAACGTAAAATTTCCT
Source organism: Oxyura jamaicensis (assembly GCF_011077185.1). NCBI lineage: Eukaryota > Metazoa > Chordata > Aves > Anseriformes > Anatidae > Oxyura > Oxyura jamaicensis. Next base: position 115,771,150 of record NC_048894.1, on the reverse strand, counting down.
TATAAAAGTAATATTGTCAGTATAAATCAAATTCTTGTTAAAGTTTAAAGACACGGGAATAGGGACATTTTTAGAGTGCCCACATACAACATTAAAATTAACGTAGTAAAGTATATTTGGTTATAGCAACAGTAAATTAAAGTCATGCCTCTAGCAGCAGCAGCAGATGCTATCAACAAGAGGAGGAACAAATATTCTCCACTGCTGTTCAAGCAGTGAATACATGAACAAGCTAATTCACGGGAATATACTAAACAGTTTGAGAACCTTTGAAAAAATGTATAAAGCTCAATTCAATTATAGTTTATTTCACAATAATTTTGTGTATCTTTATTGCTAGCAGTACCTAAAAGTAATCCAATAATAATAATAATAAACAAGAATACATAACTTTAAATATCATTATTCCAATAACTGCCTCAAAAGAGGTGTCATGTAAAATGCACATATGCAAAAACAGTAATTTGTTGCTTTCTTGAATTTAATGAGACTTACTCTCATAATACCTGTATCATTAATTGCTAATGTTTAAACAGAAGAAAAAAGTAACACTTAGAATATATAACTCTGTAATACACAAATCTTAGTAGGATGTGTTTATTTCTTTAAACACCCTGATGCCTCACAGAGCACAGAATAACCTTTCACCAATCCAGGTCAATTCAGAAATAGCTAATTTTAGACCCTTGGAGTTTGATCATGAAATGATTTTTTATTTTGCATTTTTTTGTAAATGCAAATGTTTTGTTGTTAACATGTTACTGAATTCTTACTGCATACTTTTTCTTTCCTTTAGCAAAGATTTCAATTTGAGCACTATTACTTTTATGACAGTATCCATCTTTCTAATCCTCATAAGTGGAAGAAAATGAAGTAACTTGCCTACTTTGGGTGACAGATTTAAGAAGATTGCTTTTGTCACAATGCAAAGCAATAACTTTATGTTTAAGATTGTTGTGGGGTTCTTTTTGAACAAGCAGTACAATGGAACAGCATGTGAAATGTTGAAATGTCTTGTGCAAAGTGAAGTCTTTTTCTGCATTAGTACAAATGGGAGAAAAGCACATGAAGAATTTCCATTCAGCATTTTTCCAGAACATTTTCACATTTATATGTTCTCTTTATAAAAGAAAGCCTAAATAATTTCAAATGTCTGACCATATGGAAATGTCCATACCTCCTTCTCCAAATACAGTCCTCCAAAGGGTAAGGAATAATCACAGTTCTCTCTCCAGTAGTCTAGCTTTAACACATTACTGCTTCCTATTACTATGGCTCTGAGATGTAGCACTCTCCCCTCTGAGAGTCTTCACTCTTGAGTTCTATGGCAATAAATGTTATCTAACAGGTAGATGAAAGGTGAGGTTTCTACTCTTTCTATGCCCTGGCCTTCTTGACTCCAACAGTTCTGTCTGCCTGTGCAGTGAGACACATGCAGACCATGGGAAAGAGGAGCTACATGCAGCTTTGTTGGGGCCACTTTCCACCTTAAGCTCTAGAGTTTTTAGTTTTTGTGATATAAATCTACATAGAATCATAGAAACATAAAATGGCCCAGGTAGGAAGGGACCTTAAAGATCATCTAGTTCCAAACCTCCTGCCATAGGTAGGCATGCCGTCCTCTAAATCAGGTTGCACAAGGCATCGTCCAATCTGGTCCTGACCAGCTCCAGGGACAAGGCATCCACAGCTTCTCTGGACAGCCTGTTCCAGTGCCTTGCCACCCTCTGAGTGAAGAATTTCCTTTTAGACTCTAATCTAAATCTCCCCTCCTTTAGTTTAAAACCATTCCCCATTGTCCTGTCATTATCTGACTGAGTGAAAAGTGATCCTCTTTGAAAAGTTATATTTTTTAAAAGTTATTATCTTTTTTAAGTCCTCTTTAAGTACTGAAAAGCTGCAAGTTCACCCCAGAGCCTTATCTTCTAATGGCTGAACAGCCCCAGCTCTCTCAGCCTTTCTTCATAGAAGTGTTTGGGCCCCTGACCAACTCTGTGGCCCTCCTCTGGACCTGCTCTAACAACCCCACATCCTTCTTGTGCTGGGGGCCCCAGACCTGGGCACAGCCCTCCTGGTGGGGCCTCATGTTGGCAGAGCAGAGGGGCACAATCACCTCCCTTATCTCCTCTGTTGGTGCAGCCCAGGATGCAGTTGGCATGGGCTGCAGGTGCACACAATGGATGGATGAAGGGTAGTTTAAGGCAAATTCAGTTCCTAATAGCTAATACTCCAGTGTTCCCAAAGGTCATTTAAAGAGCTAAGCATTTCTTCATTGCAGTTCATTATAGTGCCTGAGCACTCCATGGAAACAATTTCTCACTGCTTCATAGGAGGAGCTGTTATTGACATTCCTTTTATTTAACCTTCAGTAGCACTTAAATTGTGCTTTTCAGTTACAAAAAGAGACCACAAGAGAGATCTCTCTGAAGGAAAAAAAAAAATGTTTTGTTTTGTTTTGTTTTGGAAAACTTCTATTTTGGCAAATCAATAAACACCATGTATTTTAAGATATCAAGGTTTAAGTATTCAAGAATGAAAATGCAAACCTGTGATTTATGGCTATCTCACCATGATTATATCCAAAATTTGGGTAAATAATATCCTGGAAAAAAAAGTGAAATACTTTATGACAGGAACTAATTTCATCCAAAGCCTTGAGAGGAATCTTTCTGCTATTTTTCTTAAAGAGAACATGCCAAAAGGAATACAAGATAGAAAAGCTTTTTAACATTGAGTTTCTGATCTATTGCCAGATCAAAATAAAATTGTTTGGGAACATATATATCCTTCATAGCCAGAGAGGCCCTTCCCAGTTACTTCAAGGTTGATATCAGCCCAGCAGCTTTCAGCAGCACATATGCACACACTCTGACCCATACACTAAGGTGACTTCCCCATAGTTAATTCATCCACCTGTGGAGGAAATGTGGTATATATAAACTCAATAATAGTGGTTGCTTCCTCTGGAGAGCTTCTAAAGTTAAAAGTTTTAATTATGATTATTCATTTGTCCAGAAATATTTCTTGATACTTCTTGTGAAGTTACCTGTTGTGATACAGCAGATCATCACCCACACATTAATCTGTGGGTCATTACTCATTTTCTCAATCATTTTTCATTTACTTGGCTATCTAGATAAAGCTATTAATAAAACATAATTTTCCATTAATACAGTAAATTTCCTAGCTTTGTAATGATCTTTGTAATGATTTTCTACAGGCAGCTGGCAGATTCTACAGGCAGCTGGCAGAAGTTGCGAAATCGTCAGCGCTGGTTCTCGTGGGGGACTTCAACTTCCCTGACATATCCTGGAAGCACAACACAGCCCAGAGGAAGCAGTCTAGGAGGTTTCTGGAGAGCGTGGAAGATAGCTTCCTGACACAGCTGGTTAGTGAGCCTACCAGGGGTGGCGCCCCGCTAGACCTTCTCTTCACAAACAGAGAAGGACTGGTGGAGGATGTGATTGTCGGGAGCTGTCTTGGGCAGAGTGACCATGAAATGGTGGAGTTCTCTATTCTTGGCAAGGCCAGGAAGGGGACCAGTAAAACCACTGTATTGGACTTTCGGAGGGCTGACTTTGTGCTGCTGAGGACACTGGTTGGTAGAGTCCCTTGGGAGGCGGTTCTGAAGGGCAGAGGAGTCCAGGAAGGCTGGGCGCTCTTCAAGAGGAAAATCTTAATGGCGCAGGAGCGGTCTGTCCCCACGTGCCCAAAGACGAGCTGGCGGGGAAGAAGACCAGCCTGGCTGAACAGAGAATTGTGGCTCGAGCTTAGAAGAAAAAAGAGGGTTTATAATCTTTGGAAAAGTGGGCAGGCCACTAGGGAGGACTATAAGGATATCGCGAGGCTGTGCAGGGACAAAATTAGAAAAGCCAAAGCTCATCTGGAGCTCAATCTGGCTACTGCCGTTAAAGATAACAAAAAATGTTTTTATAAATACATCAACACGAAAAGGAGGACTAAGGAGAATCTCCATCCTTTACTGGATGCGGGGGGAAACTTAGTTACAAGAGATGAGGAAAAGGTGGAGGTGCTCAATGCCTTCTTCGCCTCAGTCTTTAGCGGCAATACTGGTTGTTCTCTGGATACCCAGTACCCTGAACTGGTGGAAGGGGATGGGGAGAGAGATGTGGCCCTCACCATCCACGAAGAAATGGTTGGTGACCTGCTACGGCACTTGGATGTGCACAAGTCGATGGGGCCGGATGGGATCCACCCAAGGGTACTGAGAGAACTGGCAGAGGTGCTGGCCAAGCCGCTTACCATCATTTATCAACAGTCCTGGCTATCGGGGGAGGTCCCAGTTGACTGGCGGCTAGCAAATGTGACGCCCATCTACAAGAAGGGCCGGAGGACTGACCCGGGAAACTACAGGCCTGTCAGTTTGACCTCAGTGCCAGGGAAGCTCATGGAGCAGATTATCTCGAGAGTCATCACGCAGCACTTGCAGGGCAAGCAGGCGATCAGGCCCAGTCAGCATGGGTTTATGAAGGGCAGGTCCTGCTTGACGAACCTGATCTCCTTCTATGACAAAGTGACGCGCTGGGTGGATGAGGGAAAGGCTGTGGATGTGGTCTACCTTCACTTCAGCAAGGCTTTTGACACCGTTTCCCACAGCATTCTCCTCAAGAAACTGGCTGCTCTTGGCTTGGACTGGCGCACGCTTCGCTGGGTTAGAAACTGGCTGGATAGCCGGGCCCAAAGAGTCGTGGTAAATGGAGTCAAATCCAGCTGGAGGCCGGTCACTAGTGGCGTTCCCCAGGGCTCGGTGCTGGGGCCAGTCCTCTTCAATATCTTCATTGATGATCTGGATGAGGGCATTGAGTGCACCCTCAGTAAGTTTGCAGATGACACCAAGTTTTAGGTTCTGCATGAATAACTAAGCTATGGATAGAACTGAGGATGTAATTTTCTGTTCATGTTTTTAATTCTTCTAGAAGGCTGTACAAGCAATATTTTTGATACTCCTAATAAATTTTGTAATCTTAAATCCTGTGGAAAATCAACTTGTTTCAGTTCATTCATTTATAATAATTACTTTTAGCTTGAGTGGATGCTCATTGTCTATGACAAAAGAACGGATTGTGGAGACTTTTTGGTTTAGAGATTTCACTCAGGGTTGCATTCAATACTGAAGCCTGGACTCTGGACTAGGAGTTTGAAGAAAAAGTTGAATGATGGTCAGAACTGTTTTAAAAATCTATTTGGCTAGTTCTAAACTGAGTATCCACTGTTTACCTGAGATAGCAATTTGGAATGTGAAAAAGCGAAGTCATTTCAGTAGAAGCATAGTTCAATGCTAGCTCTTTTCCCTGGTCTTTTGTAAGAACTCTGAATAATTTCAATTGGCACTAAAAAATATATATATATATATATATTAGTGATTCTAAACAAAGTGTATGTTCCCATGTTCCCATCTTGCATGTTGCATTCTGGTAAAGTTGTCAGGAAGGATTAGCTGTGGAAGTGCTAACAAATTTTAGGTCTGGACTGCCTTATATACAGGGGAGGAACATTTTTAAGATTAGGAGTGGAAACAGAACATTATTTTTTTTTTTTTTTTCAGAAGGAAGATTTTAGTTCTACCGATCTTCAGATTTTCAAATTCCCAGAAAACAATGAGCATTTTTTCTGGCTACACATCATGAACACAAGGAAGTCACCAGTCAAAGACCGACCTGTTTGCTTTCTTCTTAAACTAGATTTTTGTCCAGGAAGTGAGGAAGAGATACTTTTAAAATTGATCTGTTTTTCATTAGGAAGAAAACAAAATATTTAGAAAAGTTTTCCAAAAATAGAAAATAAAATGAATGGAGAGAAAGGAAGCTGGAACAAGCTTAACTTCTCTTGCTAAATTATCATACTTTTTTTTAAATGAGTAGTCATTTCAACAGAGAAATGGGACAAGAGATGAAAAGAAGGGAAAGTTACGTTTATCTGGTCAAAATGTATTATTTCTAATCAGAACGAGAGAAGCTAATTAAAGATAGGAAATGTTAAAATAAGACCTGAGAAATTTAACTACTGAAAATTTTATGAGAATGCATTTTCACACAAAAAATGGTTTCAGCTGACATTTTCCAAAAATTTTTTTTAAAAAAAACTATCACCTTTTGTACATATGAAAATGCCTTGCATTACATATTACTTAATGTAGCTTTTAAATAGCTCTTGTACAGTTTCCAAGGAGTCTTAAACAGTGCCATTTACAAAAACGGTACTATCTTAATAATTATCAGTTTTACAGCAAGTATCATACCCTGGGTTTGACCAAAAGAGTTGTTCTGTGCAAGTATAGCCAGTTTAAAAATACTGAACCAGATTTTTTGCTAATTAGACCTAAAGGATGCCTCATTCTTTTCAGCCTCTTCAGTCACGCATGAGAGCAAAGGACAAGAATATTGCTTTTAACAGGCACGGAACAGGTCTACACATCTTTGGAGCTTTTAGGGTTAAGGTTTACATTCAGGAGAGAAAGTAACTTCAGATCTGAAACAAGTTACCAGGGACTATTATTAGTCAGATTCATCATTACTGGAAGCTTAGTCAAGTAAAATATGAATTACTAAGGCAAACTATACTTTTGAGATTAATCAACAATTTGATTTCAGGAGGCATAAGGGAACTACAATTTCTGAAAAATTTAGTATTAATATTTCTAGTAAAACAATACAGTGTTCAAAACCACTATATATATTTCTGATAAAACAATACTGCTTTTTGCTGCCTGAAAGAATGGACCCAGGAGCCAACAACAGTAGACTAGTCTGCATAAACAAGTTGATGTGATTTGTACTTTGGATCTGGTCCAGATCTACATTAACATCAAGACATATCCTAGAAGCCAGCTGTTCTACATCTGTGATATTTGTAACTCTCTAATTCTTGAGTAAGTGGCCCGAGGAGCTGCTTCACAGTTTAGGAACAGTTGATATGCTTTCATGTTCACTGGGTTTGAACAACTTAAAACTTTTCATCCAAAAAAGAAATCTATGCAAATACCAGTCAAACACTATTACTGTTCCACAGTTAATTCCTTTTTACTGGAGATAGCTGGTTTGCATAAAGTAGTAAAGTAGAAGTTGTTTGACTCCTTGGTTACCTCCCTGCCAGGGCTGTTTCCCACACTATGAGTGTCGCCCTTTCTAATTGTCTTATATGGAAGCAAGCTGTTAATTTCCAGCAGCAATCTGTGAATTACCATAAAGGTTTATATTTCTTATGTCATAAGATAATCTTGAAATAAATCCATTACTTTCTGTTGTTCACCTCCCACTTATTTTTTTTTTTATTTTGCTGACTTTCTTTCTTTTCCTGATCTTGTTATCTTCCACATACATCAATATTCTCACTTTTTATCATTTATGTTTTGTTGTTGTTCTTGTTAATTTCTGCCACTTATTTACCATTAATTGAAACAAGAACTATCAGCACAAAAATATTTGTCTTTTCCAATTAACAGTCTTTCTACCTACCATGCTTTTCAGGAGAAATTATTCTTTTAGCTTCCTTTTCTTTGTCTAGCTTATAGAAAGTTGTATAATAAAATTCAAAGAGCAATTTTACTACACCTATATACAGAATATTTATCATACATTTTAGTAATTTTAGTACTGTCTCTCTGAATTCTCAAACTGTGGCTGTGGGACTTAAGCTGGAAATAGGTTATATGAAAGGAAATGAAGTTTGTTCTCCTGTTATTACTATGGTGTATCTGGGTGTGGGCACTGTGCCTGTATACATGCTCAGTGCATTCAACACATTAATTCCTCAAGTGCTTCAGGAACTTCCCAGTTAGTCATCTGTACAGGTCAGATAATGGATCTGCTAGAGGCAATGGACCAGCTTGAAAAGTTACTGAACCTTCACGTTTAAATATTTGACTGATAGTTACAGGAGCTTTCTAGGTGTGAATTTCAAATGATTGTAGAAATTCCCCTGAGGCAATGCCTGTTGTGTCTAGCCCAGTTTGCATGACTAAATGTGTTGATAACATCCTGGGTGGAGTGTCCCAAAGTGTCATTACTTCAGCAGTGTCAGATTGTGCATGGATAAAACATTTATCCAAGTCAACAGAAACTGCTCCTGCAAATTGATGACAGTCTTCTGTATGCAGTTAATTCTCATGAAACTGTACAGCAATGCCAAATGAACCTGTGGTTTCAGTGTGTCAGGACAGTACAGAACTGCTGCAAATGCAGTTGCTTGACACATAGTATTACCCCGTAGAAGATCAAAATTTTACTAATTTAACTAAGAGGGGGAACTTAGCAAGAAGCATGAATTTGTCACAGTGGTGGGCTTTCTCCCTGGCATAGGTCTGTGAAGTACCTGGTCCCATTGTCATCCTTTAATGTCACTGTTGCACAGTTCCACTTTCTCCCTTGAGCTCAGACTGGACCATCACCACTTTAGAAAGTTCATATGAATATTGTATTTATTAACTGTTTTCAACAGTTAGGTCTTTCAGAGTTTCAACTCTTAGGTCTTCACACACCTGTGCTTCTGTATGAAGGGCTTCCTTGTCCTTAGAAAATAGCCTCAAATACTTTCTTGGATGATTTGGTTGCTCTGAGTGCTCTTGATGACATGCCCTATTTTTAACCAAGGGGACAAGGGGTGGATGTTTTCTTAGTATTATTAAGCACTATACCTTTTATGTTTTGTATTTAGTCACTCATCCCATATATGTAATAGATTTTCAGGATCACCCTCTCCCACTCTTAGTAGCTGTTAAAAACACAAAAGCTTCAAAGTGTGATCTGAAAAGGCTGTCTATGATTTTCTATTTTTTTATGACAACCATTTTTTGCAAATACAAAGTAAAGAGAGGCTGCTTATTCCTTCTCCTTTTTGTTATATTGCCAATGTATTTCAGCTTACTTAAGGCTATTCTTCTGCTATCAGCTTGGTCTCCTTTGCTATGTCCTTTGGAATTCACTCACAGCCACTGAGCTCCAGCAAAGTCTGTTTTGCTCAGTATTCTTAAAACATGACATCTTGTTTAACGTGAATCACAGAAACATAGAATAACAGAATCATCCAGGTTGGAAGAGACCTCCAAAAGCACAGAGTCCAACCTCTGACCTAACACTAACAAGTCCTTCACTAAACCATGTCACTAAGCTGTAAAACTAAACATCTTTTAAAGACCTCCAGGGATGGTGACACAACCACTTCCCTGGGCAGCCCATTCCAATGCCTAACAACCCTTTCAGTAAAGTAATATCCAACCTAAACCTCCCCTGGCACAACTTTAGCCCATTCCCCCTCATCCACACTCCTGGCCACACTGTTTCTTATGCAAGCCAGGATGCTGTTGGCCTTCTTGGCCACCTGAGCACACTGCTGGAACCTGTGGCCTGCCACAACAGTTCTGATACGAGTCAGTCTTCTGGTCAGGAGGCTGGGAGAGTGGAGAGTGGTGGGAAGGGCTGGAAGATAGCGGTCTCTGATGTGGGATACTCTACCAACACACGAACATGGCTATCACCAGCCCTGTGGATATGGCCCTGCCTATAGCCCTGTTATGAGTGCTTCATACACACGCCCATCTCCCACCTTCCCCACATGAGAAGATGCAAGTCTACAGATATTGTGAGGTGCCCATTTGAAATGGAAGGAGCTCGGAGGTGGATCTGGCCTGAGCACACACTGACAGGATTAAGAGATTTCTTCTACCCTAGGTACATTTGTATCTCAAGGAGATACAAAATCTCAAGGAGATTTTGTGATATATCTCAAAACCTATAAATCATAGATTTAAAATCCATGCTAGGGAAAAAAGAAAAAAAAAAAAAAAAAAAAAAAAAAAAGTTGTATTTTTGGTGAGGGGAGGTTTAGGTTGGAAGGCCTGGGGAGGTTTAGCTTGAAAATTAAGAGGAATTTCTTCTCACAAAGACCAGTCAGGCATTGGAATGGGTTGCCCAGGGAGGTGGTGGAGTCACTGTCCCTGGGAGAGTTTAATGAAAGGTTGGATGTTTCACTTAGGGACATGTTTTAGTGGGTGATATTGTTGGTAGGGAGATGATTGGACCAGATATCTTAGAGGTCTTTTCTAACCTTAATGATTCTGTGATTCCATGTTTCTATGCAGTGCACAGGTAGTCTGCTCCTACTCAGACCTTGGGCACTGTTTTCAGTGTCTCCAGTTATTAAATTGATCTCCTTAGGTTCCCTATAAAATCAACAGAAAAAGGCAGGGCACATACATTTAACCATGTTTGGAGTCACATGTTTGGCAAAAACTATTTTTTTTTTCACATGCAATAGTAAGAGCTGGCCAAAGCCACCAGCTAAAATATGAACATGTGCTTGAATTTGTGTGACTATGTTGTACGCTGAGCATTTGAAAATGACACAGAATGAAGTCTTTCCGTCTTTCAGTCTTTCAGTCTTTTTTTTTTTTTTTTTTTTTTTCACCTATGTGGATGATGATTTAGGTGAAAATATGATCCAAACATCTCCCAGCGTTGAAAGAGAATTCAGTCCTTTTATACCTGATTTGGAAGTATCAAAAGCTAATATATGTGTGTTGCCTTGTTTGAGCATCATCCAGCTGACTTTTTATTAAAATGTGAATGTTTAGCTTTTCTTATACTAAGTATTCACGACCCTAGCTCTCTCCATCAGATGTGCCTTGACTATTCTAATGTTTTATTCTTCACATTCTTCAGGAGTGTGATTTTATTGTTGTTCTTTGACTTTCAGTTTATCCGTTAATGAGTGACTTTTGAAAAAATTGACGATTAAATTCTTAAAGATGTTACATGTTAATTTTGTGGAAAGATTTGTGATTACTATGTTGAAAAAATCTGGGAAAAAAAGAATCTCCTATTGTAAGGCAGGAGGTAATGCCTTTGCTGTCTCAAAAGTAATTTGATTTGCATTCCTGAAATTAAGAGTGCTTACCTAAACTCTGAGAAAAAATTGCTTATGCACTTTTGGATGACACTTCAGTGAGACCAGACTTCACAAACATATCTTCACCTCGCATAAGAGAATGGTAGATGCAAAAAATACCTTACCTGATACAATGATAGTATGAAGATCATAGAAAAAAAAAAACAGAGCGGTTCCTGAAAAATAGAAAGGTAAATAAACATATGGACATTGACTATATTCATTATTTATATTCATTAGTCTCATGCCTTTTTTCTCAGAGACTCTAAATTAAGGTGGCACTTTTGGGCAGGGGGAAGGGGGAGGAGAGGAACAAGTTAACTATTGCAGCTTTTCTGAAAAAGATAGTCTTACTTTAATCCTCACAGATCCCTTTAGTTGATCCAAACTGAAGCACAGTCTGGCATACACCAGTTTGAATCCTAACATAAAGGCATTAAGAAAAGATACTCTTCTCTTTTTTATGCTTTTCTTTTCCAGCAACATCAAGGACCGTGGACCTTTATGTCATAGACCATGGGCTCAATGATCTTTGGGGTTGGATTTCAAAAGTTTGGAGTGCAAATTGTACTCATGTACAAGCATGAGGGACTAAATTAAGTGCTTATATTCTGAACTGTGAAAAAGCAATTAGAAACTGTGATTTATAAATTGTATACTGAGTAGAAATGTAAAAAAATAATTTAAAAAAAATAGACAGCTATTTTTTTATCTTCACAAGTTTAGATGGCTGTCTGAAAACCACATTATTTAGCTCATCAAGACAAGTAAGGATATGATGTTATTGAAAATGTCATCTTTTGAAAAGGTTATGAAACACTTTTATTTATTAAAGGTCATGTTGCATTTTTTCACTGGATCAATACTGAAATTGGTTATTTAAAATAATTCCAAGGGTGTCATATTGGTGTATATATATATATATATATGTATATTGGTTACTGGAACCATCTATTCTGTCTGACTCCTAAAATTAAGGAGTAGACAGCAGTCACATTTTGCACAGCTCTGAGCACATTGTTGATACCTAGCATATGTTAAAGAATGTAAATCAGCGACCATAACTAATAACTGACAGGCCATTCTGTTTGTTTGTTTGTATATTTACCAAAATCTTGCTTGTACAGCAATATTCTGCAACTCTGTATTTATCCCCTCTGGTCTCTGTTGAAAAAGTCATATTTAATTTCACTTCATAAAAAATCAACAAACAGAATCATTTATTCTAGGGTAAAATGTGTTTTTGAATCTTTTTAGGATGGAGATGGCTTACCATTGAAAAGTTATTTAAATTCTCTACTGTTCTCACTTCCATTTATAACACCTGCAGTATTTGAAACTGGCATGTCGGCTGCTAAAAAAAAATGAATTTTCATAAAGATTCTTCATTTCTGTAGCATTTGCTAGCACACACACTCAGAAACCTATGTAAAGAATGTCAAGGGCTCTAAACAAAATACCCATTTCCACATTACATTCATTCTAATAAGAAAAGGATAAGGCTTATACATAAAAAGATTAAAATAATGACACATTATGGCACTAAAAATAAATATACATTAACACACTATACCAAACAGTGCATCCCAGGGACTTCTGTTCTATTCTGTCATTCTACCTGTTGATCCTCTTCCTACTTTGGAACATCAATAGACCCAGAAGATGAAACTCTTCATTCCTTGATCCAATAAGAAAATAAAATCCTGTTATACAAGAGTTCTCACAGTGTTCAGTGCCTCTGCAACCTCACTGATTTTCATTTTTGGTGAATTGTCCTAAATATTTTGACTACATGAGAAGAAAGGACATATTTTTCTATGGTACTTGTAAAGGCAAATCATATGTTCAAGAATCAATGTATCTTTAAGCCACATAAATTTTATAATTCTGTTTCAATCTATGATCACACCAAAACAACTTTTTTTTTTTTTTTTTTTTTTTTCTGAAATATGCTTCTTCTCTTACAGTATAGAGGTGAGGGGTTTACTATTGTTGTCATTGTTATTATGATCGTCATCATTATCACTATTTTAGTGAAAATAATATCCAATCTTGAGTAAAGAACAAGATGTCCACAAGACAAAGCTTTGATAATTGAGGCTTATGTTTTTTAGACACAGACTATTACCATTAGACAAAAGAATGAAAGAACATTTTGGGCCAGCATGGTTGATATCAGTGACTTTGGAATAGATAGCAGATACCAGTTTTTCTAAATTATTATCTTACAAATTATGATCGTTACTTCTTTTGCAGGTGGCATTGCAGATTTTAATGCAGTGTTTGGTGAATGTTTTAGCAAATAGTCATGTATTGGAAATACCTCTGGACTTGACCATTTTCTTGATTTACTGAGAAATCAAATAACTCATTGAAGGATGCCAAGCCAGAAGAGAATGAGAGAGAAATTGACAGGAAAAAAGGATGGAGGAGTTACCTATGTAACTTTTTGCTTGATTAATCATTAAAAATTAAAGCAACATGCCTTCAGTAGGAAAATAAATAAATAAATAAATAAAATAAAATAAAATAAAATATGACCTCAGATTCATGATTCTAAATCTAGTGGGTTTATGAGGACATCTTCCATAATACAGACTAGGCAACTTCACCAAGTAAATGAGGACATGTTAATATATTGCATGATCTGGGAAACAGAATATATGTTTTGTATATTTTCAGCCAGTTTAATAGCATCCACTACCAAAACTATGGTGCCTGATAGATAAACGACACTGAAAATTGGGCAAGGTAAAATTTTATTCCAGCCTGAAACTGAGCTTAAATTAAACAACATTTTAATGCTTGTGTAAGAATTATAATGACTATCATGATTATTGTTTTTAATATTATTACTGTTAGGTTTTAATAATAAAAGCATTTTTAAATACACAAAGTATGACCATTCCTAAATTCAAGTTTTTTGTACATGTAAAAAATATACATGAAAATTCTTCTTGTTACAAAAATCAGTCAAGCTGCTAGGAAAAAGAAAACTGCTTTATAAGGATTTTGTATGTTCAGAAGCTATTTTCCCTACAGAAATGCAAGCATCATTACACAGCATCTTTGATTATAAACTTATTCTAGTACAGGCCCCACTAATTAGGTTAAGGCATCATTAGCGGTGCTTTGGTGGTTTGATATGAGAGTAAAGACAAGGAACTAGGAAATGAAATAGATTGCTTTATGAAATACATTCAGCATTACTCCTTTTATACAAAGTAAAAGAAACCATGCTAATACAGTTTTAAGATTACAGCCAAAATGTTAGTATATGCAAATAAAAGTTTATGTGGAAATGCTAAACACTATGTTGCATAAAATAATATAGTAATACTAATTTTGTGGGAGGGGTTGTAGTTCAATAAATATGTAGTTTGATGTTTAATGGGCATTATAAAATACTTGTTTATAGAATTACCAACTCCGTTGCAGAAATAGTAGTCTTTGCAATTTGTTAGACATAATGCTGTTACTTTGCCCTTATATTAGTACAGGCTTTGCAATAACATTCTACCTTTTCTTGAAAGAAAAGTCTTGTTTTAGATTCTGACTACTATATGCTGTATGTTACAAATCACTGATGTAAAGTATTCCCATTTCTGTTCAGGCAGGGGCTTGACTGGAAGAAGCAGAACAGTTATGACATGGTAGCAATCAATTTGATAACAAATGGTCATTTCAGCTTTTTCAGAAAACTGAAGAAGGAAGCAAGATGAAGTCAGGGGGTTTACATTCCACATTCTCTGCTTCTATCCTTCTTTTCTCAAACCTTTCTGGCTTTCTATTTCTTTAAATACTGAGTGTGTAAGTTGCTATTTCTTAATTTTTCATGTACAACTCCAGAAGCAGCCCCACACAGCCCCAGAAGTTTAGAATTCTGTGTTCCTATTTCATGCTATGTCAGAAATACACTGGACAATGCTAAAGGAAATCCTGGTAACTCTGAAAAGGACAGTCTCAAAAGAGAGATTTTGCTTTTGCTTTTACTGCTTAAACTGTGCCTACACTTTGTGGTGACCCAAAAACTGCACTGTTCAATAAATACTAAAAGTACAAAGAATTCTTTCTCTCCTTCTCTCCCATGTGCCTTTACATGCAGTACTATAGGAAGCTCATAAATGTGAAGCATCAGGGATGAGGGTCTTTATTTAGCTGAGACACATAGTAATTTGATACAAATGTAATGCAGATATTGTGTTGACTTGTAGATGAAATACTCTAAGTTCTCCAAATACATGTTTTCAATAAAACAGTATTTTAAGAACCTTTTTTAAACTAATGCATTCAGACAACGTATGTATTCTCTATTATCTATTCATGAATCTGCTTCTCCTTCATGCACATGAAATAAATGTTGAATTGACTTGCCCACTAATTATAGAACAGTGCTAAGCAAGCCTCAGCACAAAAACTTCAGCTCCAGTGTCCTGGGTGACTTAGGTAATACCAGAGGCACTCAGATTTCTTGGAAATAAGGAGCTACATGAGATGAACTCCTCATGCTGTATTTGTAGTACAGTATTTCAGCAGCCAGATGCAAGCAGTGCTCTTTCTAGGTCACTTGCATGTGGGAAATGAAAGTGAGGTTTATTAACTGAACTTTACATTTGGCTGAATAGTCTTTTTAATCCTGAAAAGACACCATGAAGTATTCTTCATTTGTTCATTCTGAAAGTACATACCTGTTATCAACTAAATGGATGCCAAAGTAGCTGAAATCCTGCTAAAAATATGTCCTTACATATATTCTGCCTTAAGCTGCATAGTCATGCTTCATATTGTAAGTGACGTAGATCAGAAGTAACTTCAGATGATGAACTGTGTTATTCTAAATCAAATGCATATCAAAATTGCAATAATATATGTCCCTAGGTTTCAGGGAGCAATTCTCAGGATCTAAAAAAACAAGAGCATCATTCTCTTGTTATCCATTTGCTCAAGAGTTTCAGCTCTTTAGATATTTCATTCTCTATAGTTGGAGCATTTGTTGCCTCAGTCCTTAATGTAAAATGGTCAGCAACCTTCACTACACCCGTGACAAGAAATTTCTCATGTTAAGTCTGGAACCCAAGTGGGCCTCCAGAACTTCTTTCTGAAAACCTGTGGCAGCCAGTGAAAGTTCATTTTATTTACCTGTTTTACCTCCTCTCAGCCTGCCCATTTTTGTTCACTGACAGTGCTGAAAGGAAAGGAGAATCAGGCCCCCATGTATACACAACTACAGAGGTTAGTGTTGCTTTCTTATAGATTAGGAAAATGCTTCCTCCTCTGACATTGAAAGTTAATGTTAAATGCAACTCATTCCTTGTAACAGTTGTAAGTCAGAACATTTTGACAATTTTTTTTAATCTGTCCTTTTGCTGAAATAACACAGATTTGAAAAAAAAAAAAAAAAAAAAAAAGATATTTCCAGTGAAATTCATAAAATTTTACGTTGAATACACACCTGAGGTATTTCTCACGGAGTTTTGCCTGCCTACAGCACATCACTGTGTTCCTTGTAAGGACTTAATCCACTTTAATGCAACATGTGCATAAAATCTGGGGGGAATCAAGCAAGTATTTCCTGCATAGCGTAGCCCATAAAAGAGCTGTTAAACAAAACTCCTACTAGCCATCACGGGACCATATTCTATCAACTTATTTCAGGGATACTATTTTTCTGCCAAGAAAGACAAGGTTCATCTGAGGTAAAAGATTTTGTGGCAGTTCCATCTGCTGTTTTATAGCAAGGCTTTGGACTCTCAATCCAGTTTCCCTATTTGAGAATTGATACAATATCAAAGATAACAGGCAGTGCCTGCTCTTTCTGAACTTCTAGTATGTCCTTGATTATTTCCTGAAATATTTCATTCCTTTTCCTTTTTTTTTTTTTCCTCCTTTTCCTTTTCATTTTCCTTTAATTTTTCCTTTTCATTTTTATTCCAGAGATGAAAATATGTATGTCCTGGAGATGGGTTGACCCAGTCTAGGGTAATATAGGAATTTTTGGATGCCCTGAATGTCCTTTCTATATAATTTCTGTGTTATTCCTGCTTAGGTACAGAGAGGTGTTTTTTTGTTTGTTTGTTTGTTTTTGGTTTTTGTTTTTGTTGTTTTTTAATTAGTGCAAAGAGTACCTAAGAAAGGAGAGTGAGTGAGCATTGACATAAACACAAATATCTCTGAGCCTATTGATTCCGATTTACATTTATAATTAGGATTTTAGGTAGGTGGGAATAACTACCACAACAGTTCATTTTGTAACATTTTTATTTTTTACTTCATATCCACCACCAAAGAATTTCCATGTATTTATTACAAATAGCACTTTCATCTCAGTGAATTTCAGCATTAGGTGACATTGAAGAAGAATTACCTTTGGTTTGAATAAATCTCAAATGACTTTCCTGTTTGAGGGCTAAAATAAATGCTCTGAGAGTGAGCAAGCTAAATATATAGAGGATGTAATATTTGATTGATATTGAAATAGTCCTGTTCTAGCTGAAAAATGTTTTGGCCAATAAATTGTACTCATGGCATGCATTCCTTTAAAATATATAATAAAAACTCTGAATGCTTTAATGTCCAAGAAGAAGTGAAAGGACATCCATATTCAGAATTAGTCATAAAGGCTTATGTAATATTATAATACCTAGCAGCTGATGCATTTCAAGATTAATGTCCAATGCTATGTTGCAAAATGCAGAATAAAAATGAGCCCTTAGGTGGGAAAGTTAGGGTCTGCACTTATTTATCTTGGAACGCCCAAGCTGAGCTGCTTGGTCAGTGGAGCACAGCTGTAATGGAGCGTGGGTGTTTAAAAAGCATTCACATCATGGGGCTGCCCCCTCCAGATAACACTCCTGTAGCATTCACAGCAAGGTGACAGATACACAGAGAACAAATACCTCCCCCTCTAAATACATTAACCAATACTGACAGAAGATTAATGAAGGACAATAATTATGACAACCAGGAAAAATAAGGAGGGAAAGTAACAATCTGTTTGCTTAATGCATTTTAGCCTGTCATTCTCTTGCAATGAAATTAGACGGAAATACAAAACAACTAATGTTTCACCTATGAAAAATACTTTTCTGGAAAGCACAGAAAGAGAACATTTTTTTGTTTGTTTGTTCGCTTTAAAATTGATTGCATTTTTGCAGGTGATATTTTATTGTGACAATGAGAAGGAATTACCACATACCATGTACATTTACCTTGCCTTTTACATTCAAGACTTCACTTGATCTGCTACTCTCCTGGGGAGATTCTCTAGCTCCTAACATATTCTGTTGGTGTGATTCAACAGTAATTCTAGACTTCACCTGAATTTAAACATACAGTGGGGCTGAACTGGAGTTGCAGCAGAATTAAATTAACCTGGTTAAAACATAATGGGAAAATACCCATTTAAAGCAACTTATCACATTGTGTATTTTACCCCTAGTAGCATCCTTTTTATTTCTGCACTACTGTGAGACAGTGAAAGTTGCAGTTTAGAGGTTCTTGGAAAGACAGATTACATCTAAAATAGGTTAATTTAAGAACTTATTATAGGTTCCAAAGTCTTGCTCAAAATTTAGCACTAATTTTGAAATGCAGAAAATACCCTATCTATAGATAATGTGACAATAGAATTAAACACACACAGAGAAAAATACAGAACACTTGTAATAAAAAGGTTATTGAAAAACATTTTAAATGAAATTTTAAAAGAAAAAAAAATGAGTGCAGTGCATGTGCTATTTCATACAAGTAGTTTGTTGTAATGTGTAGGACCTTTAAATATATCAAGATTTCAGATATTTAGCAGTCTTTTCATCAGTTTTCATTTTCAAAAGAATTGTGGTGAAGAATGTGGCTTAGGGTCCAAATTTCAAACTGTCCAACATTTTTATGCTGTTGCAATACCACTACATAACTTTTTTCCTTCTCATTTAGCTTTCTTAGCAATGGTTTGTATGTGCTCACCTTATCTGAAATAAGTAAACTATTGAGTGGGAAACATACTCTAAAAGCTTGGCTTTTAGCTTTCACCCACAGAAACAGAAAGCATATCTCCAGCTGCTTCCATCTATTGATCCACTCCTATTGTGCTGAAATAATTCCAGAAGTAGGTATGGCTGGATATTAAATAAAATGATACAACCTTTTCTGAAATCACTGTCAAGGTCCTTGAAGAGGTGGAGAAATAAGCACTTTAAAACTTTCATGTTTGTTACTTGAGTCATACATTTATGACTAACCCCTAAACTGCTGCTCAAAGAGAAATTCAAGTTGGCAAAAATGGGAAAGATCTGTAAAGGCGGGGGTGATCAACTGTAGAAAATATTTGCCAGGGTGTTTTAAGGACTTTCCATAACTCACTAATTCAAAGTCAGTTTCAGATGTTTTTCACTTTTCTTTAAAAAAAAGGCAACACAGAAAATAATGGTAATAATAATAACCTAAATAATGTCTTTTGGAAAAATTATTCACAGTACTAATGCATTTCTCCACAACTCCCTGGCCTCGGCCTCCATGATGCCAATGGTGAGACTGACACCCAGCCAATCCCGTCAGTCCTCTTCTGTTATGGTAGATGCTGGACCTCAGTGCACCCTAAAGATGACAAAACATTTTTATCTTGCACCCTGTACTGCTATTTCAGCTAAATAAGTAAGGTGGGATTACAGGTTTTACTTTATGGGTACAACTGAATAAATTCTCTTGAAGCCAAAGATGACAAAGATTTAAGAAGATGCAGTGTCTGACAACTGAGAAAAACAATGTTTTGAATGTGCAGGCCCTTCCTTTTCCTGTTAAGAGTTGATCTTATAAAAATATTCTCTCCCTCTAGCAATTGTGCTCCATCATAATGACTACAGAAACTTTTATATTTCTACTTTTGAGCAAAAGCCAATAGGATGACTCTGAACATACAATTGATTATTGTAACTGGAAGCTGAATCTTCTCTTTTGTACAAGAAGGTGGCACAAGTTTGAGAAATAGTGATTTCTTTTTCTGCAGTTTGAAGCATAGAGAAGTAGGGAAAAAAAGGGGCGGGGGGGGATAATGTGTGGTTTTGGTTTTTGTTTTTGTTTTCACCGGCCTCCTCCCATTATACTGATCTGCTTCTCTTCATTGTTAGTGATAGCCATTTTCTATTACAAAGATATGTCTCCTGGTGACTGTGACAGCATATTTCACATCTGCTACTGCTGGAACAGCTTAAAATGGCATATGACAGAGTGCACAACAAGAGAAATCTGAGAGTCCCTCCACAACCAAAAAGTCAGCCAGCACACTGAACATGGTAGTGGTAAAAATTTTCATGGTCACCAGCTGTGAATGCAATAATACAAAAAAAATTTTGCCAACCATATTAATTCTGGTACCGAATGAACTCTGCTTAGGTTTTCCTTTACAGAAGAGTTGAGAAGTGACATTAAGAGAAAAAGTGTGCTTTCATGAAGAAATATATGATTAGTTAACAAAAATAAAGTAAAATGAAGAGGGATTTGCACGTATTTTATGTTTCAGGAAGCTATGATATCACAAACAGAAACAAAGCTTTCAAGAAATTTACAAATGAATGTTAAACTATATTGTTTATGGGAGTCTTAATCACTGCACATATTAGAAAAAAAAAAAAATATATTCCTGACAACTCAAATTGAGTTTGATTTGTGGTTCATTCTTTTATTGAAAGCCTGTTTCTTAAGTGGGTTCATTTATCATTCTTGCTCCTTCAGAACAGGCTAGTATACAAAAATAAAATCTCATTTCATAGAAATAGCTACAGTCCTTACAGTTATTCATTACTATTTTCCATACAATATATGTAGTATGACAGTAGGATGCTATTTTTTAAATATGTAGTATGACATATGATGCTCTCATAAAGTCTTCTTAGCTCACGTGCAGGCAAGAAAATTCTTGAAAGAAAAATGCAAATTTATTACATTTCTTCCAAATTCTAACCACCTTGACATTTCAAAACAGAATTTGTAAGGCCATCACTGTTGCATCACTCATATCCCCATGGAAGTAGTGGCATCACAAACCCTGGGGGTGCTCAAGGAAAGGTTGGACCTGGTGCTTAGGAACATGGCTTAGTGGGTGATATTGGTAGTAGGGTGCTGGTTGGACCAGATGATTTTGGAGGTCTCTTCCAACCTTAATGATTCTGTGATTCTCATTTACATTTTGTCCTACCAGGATGCAGATTTTCAGAATATTTGCAAACAATATTCTCTAGTCATCTAAAAATAGTTATATTAATATTTATAATAATATTAATATTTATAATATATTAATAGTTATATAAAAAGAAAAAAAAGCTACAACATTTTTTTCTATGGCTTCACGCATCTTCAGAAAGAGCTACAATCACCCTTCCAAAACTAAGTCTTAGATTCCTCTTCCCTTCATTTACCATGCAAGGTTACATTAAAATATGTCTTTTTCCTAGCTTATGTTCCACCCTTCTTTTTCTTCATCTCACTTCAAAGTTTAAAGTGGCTAAACAAAGAATGTCAATCCTAAGTTTCAGTGGGAATTCTGATTTTTTTATACTTAACATAACCAAAATAACAATGTTTAATACAAAACCAAAAAAATACCACCCAAACCGCAAGAAACACTGAATAACAGTTTGTATTAGAGATCCAAAAGTCACATTAAAAACAGATTAAATCTTCATTAATAAAAAAAAAATCTTTATTTAAAAAAATAGTTCATTCTGTACACTTAGAGAAAGGACAAAGATGAAGCTGCAAAATAGCAATAAGGTAAAAAGATACAAGGCAATTTAAAGATTCCTGAAACTGTGTTTTTATCATTGTATTCTTTTCTGTTGTCATGTGCCAGGCACCAATTACCTGTAACAAAACTATAAGCTTCCTGAAACCATTGCTTGATATACTTTAGATTTTTAAGCATAACCATGACAACCACTACTCCATAATAAAAAAAAATAATTAAAAAAAAAAAAAGTTACACTTATATGGATGTTTGCTATTGTTACTTCATCCAGTGATGGACAAAGGTCAGGTAGATTTGGTGATAGTACATCAAAAAGTTGTGTAGATAAATATACAGAAATGATGTCATCCAGAAAAATATTTGTAATTTTCTATAACCATTGATGCATTTCAGTCATACCCCGTAGAACAAACATTCTGATGTACTGCTTTGCAATGCTGAGGGCCAAATGAAGTACAGTACATTTCAAAAGCAGGAATCATGACAAAGGTAGACTTTGTTAATAACATTAATATTATTTGAGTTGAACATCTTGGCAGTTCCTAGACCTAAGAAACTAAGCTGACAGACAGCAGTGAATACAGATAGGAGGAGTCACTTGAGAACAAGTGGGTCTTTAAGAGACTGCAAAGCAGGTGAGAGTAATTTAAAAGTAAAACAGAGGTGCAGGTATCAACTCTGATTAAGGTTGCTCTTCTGCTTGGCAAATGTCAGTGTCCATTAGGATTACTGGTTTCTTGTCTCTCTGCTAGTTTATCCTTAAAAATGCATAGACATGAATGAAAGTTGTACCTGGGTATTTAGGGTTGGGATCTACACACCCAGCTGGAACAAAGAGAACAAACTGATTACTGTTTATTTGTGTAATCAGGCTTTATAAAACTAAAGCTATTAGCAAGCATTATTGTAAACTCTGCTTACTGTTAGTGCTACTAAATACATGATAAAAACATACACCTCACAGTCTAGAGTAGGACTGCTCTGTTTGTATCCTGTTTACAGCAAAGTGAATGTCTACAGAGCTGACATACTGAAGGTAAAACTTAAGATACAGTGTCACCTATTGCAAAATCATCCCATAGATATACTTCCCCTAAACCTACACTTACTTGGATACTTAAGGAAAAAAAAAAAAAAAAAAAAGTAAGTCACCAGGATATTTAATGCAGGTAACTTTCATTAGTCATCTCAAATTATAGTAACTCTGTAATGAAAAAGGTAAGTCATGGACATGTACATTATGCAATATTGTTTAAGCTACTGCCAAATCTTTTTTGAAAGTACACCTTTCCTCCCTCCTAAAGTTTTTGTCATCTTCTTGCAGCTGAACCCAGACATTCAGAAGATCCCAGGCCTCTTGGAAAAGTAAGTCTGTGCGCAGTATCTCAATCAGTAATCTAGTTTGCTGTCACATTCAACTGTTGGCACTGCAGAAGAATATATACAAAAAGGTTATGAGTAAGATTATCAATACATTTTCCACAAAGGTATTTATCTGCCTAAGTATTTTTTGATTCATTCATATAACCTTTTTAAGAAAGTAAAATGGTAGTAAAAAAGTAGGTGTGCAAATGCTATGGGTAGAAGATTAAGTAATTATTGCTACAAATGACAATAATAGTCACTAGCAAAATATATAGGTAGCATAATATATAGTATAAATAGCATAATATATAGTATAATTAGTATAATAATTAGTATAATAGTATAATTATATTATATTATATATATATAGTATATAGCATAATATATAGTATAAAACGCTTTTACCAAAGGGAAAATATAATGAGTAGGAACAGGACTCACCTGCTTGCTGATAGTGTTTTTCTGCCAACAGTTGGTGGAGATGGTTCATAGTGGAAAAAGCTTTTTATCCACCAACATTTATCAAGTAATTCAGGTAACCCTGCAAAAAGGGAAAAAGCTCACACTGTTAGACACTAGCAGAACAACAAACAGAATTCAGAATACTGCAAGAAAGGAACAATACCATGAAATGCTTTGTCCTGGTCTGTAACATTCACAGCATCTGAAGAGCAGGAGGAGCTGGAAGAAACACTGGATTCTGAGTTCTGTCTTGCTGTTCACAGAAAAGAAGAACATATGTGATGAAAAAAAAAAATCAATGGATTTCCATGCCAATAAATTTTCAGACCTGCTGCTGTCTCAGAGGAAACAATGTTTGTAAAAGATAAACTTAGCTACCATTACTTAGCTACAAAGTATGACTTCAATATTTTATATACTAATTTACTGTGGTTGTTTAGGTGTAAGCTTTTATCAGAATTGATCTCAGTCTACTAACTCTTCACACAAAAGCACATTGAGATCTGCTTGTACAGATTTCACTGATATCAGCGATGTATCTTATGATCACTTACACATTATACAATAATTAGGCAGAAAACAACTTCTGTACCTGCCATTGTGATACAATGGAAGGTCCTGTATTTGCACTATAGTATCTTGCGCTACAGGGTCTTAAAGAGACCAGATGTAGTCTCACACTGGCAACTGCTTCATGCACTAGGAAACAAATATGTGAGTTGACACTGCGTTCTGTCTAAGTCTGCAAAGCAAATATGAAATACAGCTAGAAGCCAGGATTTGTTTGCCTAATGCTTTTTCAATGTCATGTTTTACAGTAAGAAGATTGATACTATGTATTCCTAATGAACTGTTCCAAAGAGGAAAAAAAAAAAAAAAAAAAGAGAAGGTGAATAACGAGAAGCAGATCCTGAATAGAAAAAACAAGTCTCCGAGCAAGTAAGGAGAGGAGAAAAAAAAAAAAAAAGAACACTCTTGCCTCCAGCTCATTCAGAAATCTCCTGAAACACTTGCTAACTTTCTCCTGCGGCAATAACTCGGGTGTCTGCACGCAGAGGCTGGGGGCTCAGCCTTCGGAGCATCCCTGAGCCGGGAGGATCGCGGGGCAGCCCCGCACCCCCAGAGCACTTACTGCGGTAGTACTGGTTCTTGGCCAGCAGGCAGCCGGCGGAGGGTACCGAGGCCATGGCAGCGGGGAAAATGCTTCTCACCGGTGTAGAAGCAGCCGTCGAGAGAAACGTATATAGATGGGTAACAGCAGCGGCCCGCCCCTGGGGAGGTGGGACGGGACGGGACGGGATGGGATGGGGTGGCGTGGGACGGGACAGGACGGGATAGGACGGGATGGGATGGAGCCAGCCCCCGCCGCGCTGCTGCCCCAGCCGGTGTCCCCTCCAAGCTACCGACAGCTCTGACAGTGGCATGTGCTTGGGGCACAGCCTGGGACTTCCTCCGCTGATCACTTTTCCGTGGTTAAAAAATAAAATAAAATAATAATAATAATAATAAATCTTCCCCTAGATAAATGCACAATTCTCTTTATGTTTTTTTAAACCTTTTCTCAATGCAAAGATTGTCATAAAATGTGCTGCCTCCCCTCTCACACTCGTTAACGGTGAAAAAGTAACTTTGGCTATTTGAAGTGTTCCTGCTTCATGAGGAAGTATTTTATCGCTATTTTTTTCATAACAAGAGTCATGGGTGAGAACATGGGTGGTGTGTGATATACCATGGTACTGCAACGTATCTGACTGCCTGAGTACTGTGCCCTATCTCAGATGATAAGGACATAGTTCATAGTAGCTCCTCACATATTTCTAAGCATATAAATTGTACTGCAGGGAAACTGTCTGTAAGATAAAACTTGTACAGCAGCTGGGCCAGATGAGCCTATTTACTGACCTGCTGCCTGAATCTTTATAACATGGTGGTCTTTCCTCAGCAAAGCCTGAAGGCTCACCTTTGATAAACTACAAGACTGAGAGACAAAACAGTTTGCAGCTGGGCTGGTATCAAGAACTTGCATGAATTACCTAATATGTTTATCTTGTTATGTAAAAAAAAAAAAAAAAAAAAAAAAAAGTAGAAAATTCTACAAGTGCTTTGATACACCATTCACAGCTTTTCCTGGCCCTGTGTCTGGGTGTTTGCAGTGGTAGCACTGTGTCCTGACTAAGCTAGTAACATTGTCTTTTACTGTATCTGCCATTCTTTTCCAGCTTTAAGATCTTGATTTAATCTACTCATAACCTTTTCAAGGTCATTACTTTAAAAAATAACAACAACAAAACTGATTAGGGTCTAAAATGCCCACAGTTTAGGCACTGTATTTGGTAAGAATGCAGGCATAGGTTCCGCAGCTATCCTCATGAATATCCACCCACATAGGAGCTACAACAAAACAATCAGGAGCTGGGGAACACCAGCTTTGTGAGACTTTAGCTTGCTTCATGGCTGCATGTGTATTATTTTAGCATATCATTTAGTGTACATGGTCATTTACCAGTTTTGTTTTGGAGCCCTGTTTCATGCATTGCACTGGAATAGAAATTACTTATTTGATGAGAACTTTTCCACTGCTTTTCCCACTCAGTCTGGCATTATGTCCTATCTATTGTACTCTCTTCAAGTAATGCTCTGAATACAGAACTATGGATTTTTTTTATTTTTTTTTTATTTTTTTTTCTGCCATGGTTATTTTGACAGAATGCTTCTAAAATACTAGTACATTTATTTTCACAGCATTTCACAACAAAGTCAAGGTGTGCTATTATCTTAAGTTGACATGCATGAGTTCTGAGATTCAAAGGAGCAAAGATAAAAGAATTCACACAGCTTCCCTGTCTCATTTGAGAGAGGTCTAGGACTTGATTTTTATACCTATTCAGTACAATGCCACATTTTATTTACCCACTTACAGCTCTCATTCACTTCTGATCCAGATTTAAGCATTCAGTACCTCAATAGGGGGACAATAAGAGGGATAAGAATCAGATTCTTATCAGACTGAAAAAAACAGCTTAGGGGCCATCTATGATAAATTTATTGTAAGTAAATCCCGTAGTGTCAATTTCAAACTTAGGAGCAAGGTTATAATTTAGCTTTTGGGACAGCATTCAGTAGCTTTAACCCCTGACCGGTCCTTTTCTCCCTTGGAAGTCTTTGCTGCATTCACTACTCACTTTTCATGAACATGGAAGTCCTACTGAATACACTCTCAGATCTCTGCAACTTCACAAGCTTCAGCTCATATCCATGTTTCATGCCAAAAGAGACAGGGCCCCAAGAAAACAAAAGGTACATAATCCCCAGTTTTACAGAAATGCATTTACAGAAGGAGTATCTTAATTCTTTTGACTGACTAATACTGTGACCTTAAAAAAATGTTCCTTTAACATTTGTGTATGCATAGTTATAAAATAAACCAAACATTGGATTATATGTCATGAATCATAGATACTTATCAAATGTATCTAGATCTAAAAATTAAAGTAACATGACCCATTAACTGAATGAATCTCCCATCTAATCCTGCCAGCATTACCTGATATAACCCATTTTCAGACAGTAAAACATCTCAGTGGCAACAACAAAAAACAAAAGAACTGTCTATTTTGAGCTTCACCTTGAAGCTGATCTGTTAATTATTCACTATAAAAAGCTTATCTAATAAACATGGCTACTCTTTCAGTTCTTGGAATACATGAACAGGATGCCTATCTTTTTCTGGGACTTGTTTTGGCTGTTTTCTTCTATGAACTTCTGTGCCAACTTTTTGAATTTTCCTTGTTGCTTAACTTTGTGGAAGAGCAGTGTGACATTTGAAATTGTACAGTGTTGCTTTGTGCCTCTGTCCCTGGAATGACTGTATAGCATTATTCTGCTAATAATGTTTAGAGAGAGGCAAACAAATTCAGCAAAAGCATCTTTCCACATGCATATGCAGCAAGGTATATTTTTGACTAGTGATGGTTGACTATTCCCTTCTCCCGAGTTTCTGAAAGAACAGATTTTGCACACCTTTAATTGCACATCTTTTAATTGCACACCTTTGATATGCAAAAACTAGTTATTAAAACCTGTTGGGTTCGTTAGTTACTTCCAAGGACCAGTGCCACCAGTTATTTTTTCCTTCATTTGTTTTACTCTTCAGATATTCCTCCAAGTCAGACAGCTCTGCAGGAATGTGGGGCTAATCTATCAGAACCAAGAAGATTTGAGGAACTAATGAAGAATTAAATTGCACTGTTCAAGGCAACAGGGGGAATAAAATGTTCTGTCATATATAGCCTACAAAAGACATACAGAGACATAAAGCTGCTGGGGAGAGCCTGAGCACGCTGACTCTGGAAGAGACTGCATAAGCAAAAACTGCTGCAGTGGGTGACACCACTGAAATTTATTAGCTCTCTACCAGTGACAATTCCTGGTCTTGAAGTAGTTGTTAATGGCAGTTCTGGAACTTATTATTAATTAATTAATAATAATAATCCTTCATTTTCTAATCCTCACCACAAATGTGAAGGGAATACTACCAAACCAAACCAAACAAAACAAAACAACAAAACACTTAATCAAAAGAAAATTAGTTATTTTTGTGATATGCCTGACATTTCATTCTCTTTCTGCCAGATACTGAAATTCTTGTCTTATGTTTTGTTCTTCCCCAGAGGAAACACCAACAATCTCCGTATAAGTTAAGACATCAGATGAGATGACACTGAAAGCAGAGAGTAAATACTGAAGGTTGGACTCCAGGCAGAACATCTCTGAATAATGCACATTGCCTGAAATGTCAACAAAAGTAGGGAAAATATATATTTTGACCTGTAAACTGCATTGCCAAAATAATATACATTGCTGAACTGTTGGTAAAACTTTGTGCACTTACAGATAAGTAAATCAAGTTTTCAAAACTAATTGTTACAAGTTTTTTTTTTTTTCATTCACAGAATCACAGAATCACACAGAATAGTCTAGGTTGGAAGAGACCTCCAAGATCACCGAGTCCAACCTCTGACCTAATGCTAACAAGTCCTCCACTAAACCATATCCCTAAGCTCTACATCTAAACGTCTTTTAAAGACCTCCAGGGATGGTGACTCAACCACTTCCCTGGGCAAAAAAAAATCAATCCTATGTATGAAGGAATACTATACTAAAAATAAATATATACATATATATTTTAAAGTGTGTCATTTGAGCTCAATTTTAGCATTAATTGAAAGACATTTTTGATCCAGATACAACAAGCTGCACAAGCTTGACTTCTTCCAGACAGCTATATCATTTATATCTTTTTAAGGCTGCATACGAATACTTGGATTTTTTGTTACTTTCATCTCTCAAGTATTCCAAAGGAGAAAACCTAAGGTTCCAACATGACCACATATGGGGGTTATAAATAGTATTCTTAAGAAAGAGAATATGCAATTGAATGGAATATAATAGAAAGAAGTGAAGTTGAATCATATGCATGTTAATACACCCCTTCAATATGTCCCAAGGGGGGTGGGAGTGGATTAGTGTCTTTGTCTGTTTTGGATCACATAAGCATTTTATTGTGTTCCATCTACTTTTTTTCTGATTTCTATAAGCAGTACTGAACATCTAATTTAACTAAATTCAGTTTGGTTCCTATGGTTTCATACTTTTTTCCTTTGATAGACATGCAGTAGTGCAACATGAAATATATTTTTCACAGAAGATGCAGAAAAATAATGTTAGAAAGCATATTGTCATTAATTTAAAGAAAAAAAGAAAGAAAGAAAGAAAGAAAGAAAGAAAGAAAGAAAGAAAGAAAAAGAAAGAAAGAAGTGTGAAAATGTAATCAGGAGAGTCCTACAAACTTTGGATTTCAGATACTATATCTAATGCATTTCTTATAAATTCAAATGTAAATTTCAGCTATACTTATGCTGAAGACTGTTCCTTGCAGCTCTTGGAGTTTTCTGGACTTACAGTTGTGTCTGTGTAGACATGATATATTACCATATTTCTGATTTTGCACTTGAGTCTCATGCCATTGACTGTCTCCAAAGCATAGATTTTGAAGTGCACACAGTCTCTGCTCTGATTCATTTCTGTACCTACTTTCTTTCTGTCCTTGCAAGTTGAATGGACTCAGCCTCACCACATCGGACTCAGCCTGACATCACCACTGTTCTGCAAAGACATCTTAGAAGGTACTTATAGCCTAACGTACCATAGTATACATGCACTGTTCCTCAGCACTGAGATATGACACCCTTGGCATCCCCATTTCTTGGCTAGTTACTTTGTCACCAGGCCAGATGCTCAGAATGGAGCAGCATGAGGCGTAAAAGGAATCAAGGAGTTTGTGAGCATGAAGCACACATTCATAATTTTACAGATGGAAAAATTCCCATTCACCAAGCAACAGAGCTGGCCCATGCCAGCATCCACCACATCACAGAACCGTTTCAAATTTGACAAGCCAAAGATAGTATACTTGTATGTCTGGGTTAGAGTAGACTGCCAGGGCAGGCAAAGGCATGAAGGTGTGTAGGAGCCCCATACGGTAAGGTGACTATGTCCTGTGGTCAGATGATCTGTGGCCCTTTTGATGCAGGTGACAAGCTCCCTTGCCCCTGCCCCATCTCCAGAATGCCTATGCTAATGTCCTACTGAGTCCTGTGAGGGTGGTTAGAAGGCTGGTGGAATGTCCTCCTGCCAGGTCACCTCAGAATAACCTACAGCTCAGCCCATACAACAGTCCTGACAGTGTTGAAGGCCATGTCTGACATTGTTCACACACTGGCTTCTAGAAAGCTTTAAAGGATACACTGCTTCAGGAACTTATTCTGCCAGAGTGAGTGGTTACTCATTCCTGGTACCAAGAAAGAGGAACAGGGTGGATAGTCAGGCCAGGCTGGATGGGGCCTTGGCCAACCTAATCCAGTGGGTGGCATCCCTGACCATGGCAGGGATGTTGGAGTTAGACAATCTTTAAGGTCCCCACCATTCCAAGCCATTCTGTGATTCTATGACAGTTGTTTAAACTCTATTAAAGTGACAAATGTCCTCTGATTTAGTGAAAGCCATGTTTTCAGGAAGACCTAGAAGCCCCATCTAGACAGCTCATTTTGCTAACATTTTTTTCTCCTCCATACCACTTTTGCCTCTACTAGCAAGTAGAAGAGGGAATTCCTTACTGATCACAATTCAGGGCTGTGTGCTGTCCCTAAGAAGGAAAGCAACAGATACAACACAATGGCAAAGAAGTCAACTGCTTACTGTGATAGAGCATAATCTCCTCCTGCCTAATTCAAGTCTCTAAGGCCTTTAGAGCACCACAGATATCAGAATTCAACTCAGGTATATGACAGTGACACCCCACATCAGACCCGGGGCAGTTTCAAATTCTGCACAATGCACTCTGAAAACAAAAGCACCATGCAGTTCCATAACCAGTAACATAACACCATTGCTATTTACATCACTCTTATGGCATGACTCAAAACAGTAGCTTGACCTCATCTTCCTCTGGCATTCCAGATATCTCTCCAGGAAAGCTTTCCTTCTGTCTGCCCACATCTAAGCCATAGTCTCAGAAAGAGATATTTCACGATAGAAATACACCCTTGAGAAGTCTCTGGCCAAGTTTTAGCCATACTCTTATGATGAGATTCCTCAGCCTATGGAAGGGCAGACCAGACACTAGCAGAACTATCAGACAGTGGGCACTCTGGCAAAGGAAAAAGAATGTTCTCTACCATCCCTCACAGTGGAGAATGAGATGGGGAATGCTTTAGGACAGGTTCACAGTTTCAGGAAGATAGTGATAATGTGTAGTCATGATGAAGTGATCTATTCCATTAATCTCCACGTTACTTACACTTTGCTCCTCTTCTAAAACAGGCTATATGATGTCTGCCAGATGTGAGTCACTTGGAACTTAGATAGAAGGAAGCTTTGCATGAGGCAGGAAATTATAAGTAGTTCTGGATGTGGACAATCCGCAAGGATTCTAGTGTCCCCAAAGCACATCATAGCAATATCATATATCACATCTTCTCTGGGCAACCTGTTCCATTACAATAATATCTGCAACATGTCTCAGATGTCTCAGATACCTGCTCCATTTTCTAGAGGGACACCTGAAGCAACATAGAACTCTTAATTCACTCACAAATCAGATCAGTCTGCAGAGTCATCATGGAGGAACACCAACAGTGCTCTACTTCTCACACAACAGCAACAGACTGGATCCTCAGTTCTTTATACTTACTGTTTCTTTCTTCTTTCACACTTTAACCAGCTGGCCTCAGAAATGGAAATATCATTATGGCTGACCTGGGGCTCTGACATATTTTCTAGATTCCCACACACATAAAGTTTTTCTGCACCAGTAATTAAAAATGACTGGGACCATTCTCTGGCCCTGAAGAAAATTGATGTGGAAAAGCCCATATCCATATTATTTTATACTGCAAAACAAGTTATGTATGCCCAAAACTGTCCATGAAGAATTGTCTCTTGCTTGTGTTAAACCCCAAGCTGCCTGGGATTTTTCTGGGAGGATGCCAGGGTAAACCACAAACCATTCCAGCACCTTTCTAACTATTACATAGCATAGACAATCAGCTTCTGACAAAGTTTCTGACAAATCAGTTTCCTGACAAGCTCCCCAGCATAAACTTATGGTTTAGCTACTTTGATACAATTTAACTGATACCCAGTATAAGAGGTCCAGAACCAAATAGGCTTACAAAAAAGAAGCGAATCTTTTGCACTGTCTCCTGCAAAGCTGCCTCTACAACCCCATTGCCAAATCTTCCAGCACAGCAAGAGCTGGTGCATAGTCCCATTCAGCAAGGGGGAGAGGGGGGAGGTGGGGGGGGGAGGAGTCTGCCTGAAGTATCCTGCATGTCCGCAATGAAAAACGTAGAGAATAGTCACTGCCAGTCCCTGTTTCTATGACAACTTAGGACCTCCCTAAGAGCAGAAAAAGGTGAAAAGAAAAGAATAAAACAATCAGTTTCTTTGGGAGTTTCTTTAGCTCTGATTTAGTTTGAGAGCTGCTTTAGTTCTAGTCTCAGTCCTGCTAGAAACCATTGCTGAGCCTCTAGATGTGACATACTGACACTGCACTTCAAGTTGCCTCCATGAAAACTCAAAGGGAGCCAAGCTGAGTCTCAGGGTAAGAAATACCCAGCATCCCAGCAGAAATCGATGCCAACCACCAACATACCTCACTAGTAAAGAAGGCATAATTGACAGCATTTGCTGAAACTGAGGAAAGATAATAAAAGTTTTCCTCAGTTCCCCTTGCTTATGCATCCACGTGTTTATGTCTGAGAACTCTTTTTGACATGGTTTTTGTGATATTTGCTAGTTCATGCTGTGTTTGGCTATGTACTGTGGATCTTATCTGCATGCTGTTTTTATTATTATTTTTTTGCTATCCTGTTTTTCTTGGTTTTGGTCTTTGACCTAGTTTTCCCTTCTCCTCTTTGAATAAACATGTTTGAACTGTTAAAGGCATGTTGATCTCTCTCATTTCTGTGAGTAATTCTGGGGCCTCTGAGTCTTCAGCTCCTTGTATGACCAGCTGCTGCAAGGTAACACAGCCAGCTCCTGGGGAGTTCAGGGTCCAGAACTAGAAGACAGCATAGAGAGTAGAGAAAGGAGCTCCAAATGGATAAGAAAGGCTTTCAGAAAACGAGAAAACAACATGTTGCCAGGTAGACAGTGTGTTTGTGAACTGGGAGCTTTGCTTTGACAATTTATAGAAGTATCCTGTTCAGGCCTGCCAGACCCCAGGATCTAAAGGTGACAGCCTTTGGTTAGACTGGAGGGAGAATGATCCTCTTTCTGTTCAAGGCAGTAAAAAGTTTTTGTTCCTCCCCTATTAAATGTGCTAGTGGGAGAAGAAGCAGTTTATCCACCAGTCTTGGTTTACCTACTACTTTTGTAGTGTTTACTGACATTGATTTATATCAAATGACGTGATGATGTCTAATTGCATTTAATGATATAAAATATGATGTAAAATCACAGAAATGGGTGCTTAGACTGATGTGCTACTGGTTGAAGATATCTCCTGAAGGTACCTGGGAGGCTGACCATAGCCTGTTCAAGCCATAGGTTCCTCTCCTCAGAGTGACTGGACTCTGTACTTCTGGAAGAGAAAACTCTGCATATAGCTCCTTGACTCTCTTCTTGACCATCACTCAGTTCTTATAGTTTAAAATATTCCCCACCTTGCAGCAGTTTCTTTCATTTCTCCCTGACAAATGAGAATTGATACCTATGCGGAGGTTTGCGATTTCAGAAACACATGTATATGTATACATGTAATAGAATTTTACTGCTCAGGTTCAGAGTAGGTTTTCTTAGCCAATAAGGAAAACCCAAAATTAGACAGGGGTCTACAAAATACAATCAGTAGTGTAGTCAAAGTATAATGCAGCTAAATTAAATTTTCCTGTTTACTCTTTTTTGATCAGTGTTTTATGTACTTCTTATCACAAGATTTTGTACAAAGGGGTGAGTTCAGCCACTAATTTAGCAGTGAGATGAATGATATGAATTTTTTTCATTTATATTCATACCTCTGAAATACAATAGCTGTAAAATGGCCTTACAAGGGTCAGTCTCATCTACGGGGAGTCTGGTCAGACAAAAAGTACACTGCCCATTTCCCTCACCCTGTTTAAGGAGAATCTTTCCCTTCATTTCACTTGTGATATAGTTAAATTAACTGCAAGTTTCTGGAGTGAGTTCAAGTCCAACAGATCCTTTATAAATTTGGAAATGGAAAGCATTTCACACTCTGTGTGAAAATTGACTATTGGCAGAAAACTGAAATTGGCAGCAATTTAAAAGGTACACTAAATTATTATGTATGAGATCACACATTAGGGTTAACACTGATTTGCTCCCTCTATCCCTCCTCCTGTTTTCCATCTTCTCATGTCAGTGGCAATCAAATATATTCCCTTTGAAGAATTTGCTTGTTAAAACCACCAAATTATAGAAGACCACCAAAGCCACTAATGTGCCATAGCCACCAAAGGTAACATTTCAATCTTCATAGTGGAATGGACAGGGAAGGTGAAACAGTCACTCTGATAAAAACAGAATGTCTGATTGTTAAACACTTGAAAATATCCTGGAGGATATAATATAGGACATATGTCTGTCTTTAGGTAACATTTAGAGGACTGAAATGTAATAACTGGCTCAAAGCAATAGAATGAGAAAATGCAGTGGAATCTGTAGTGAAGGACATATAGATTTGTGTTTAGAGCACAGCAACAGTCAAACTGACCCAATGCATGAAATGCAGTTTATTAAAAGCCTCTAAATCGTATAGACTATCCTTCCCACAGGGAAATTTAGTTGCCAGTTCATGACTGAGAAGTCTTGCAATGTCATAGATCCCTCCACCCGAGACTCAGACAGAAAATGAAAAGATAAGTATTGAATAAACATCTAGGATGAAAAGCAGAGGCTTATTACCTTGTGAAGGAGGATGACACAAAGAAGAACAAGATTACTGTTAAACCTGTTTCAGTTTCCTGGTATCATCCAATTTTAAGTGGCCTAAAATAGAATGAGTCTCCAAAGAAGACAAAGGAAATGACTAGAGGAAACTTGGAAAAATGATAACTGAACTGACAAGCTGAACAACTTTCAAACTGTGATAAGCATGAACTCAGCCCAGTGACAAAGAAAATAAGAATTCATGGATTAATCTATTCATTCATGTGGGGAGAATAAGGAAAAAAAATAAAAAATAAATAATAATAAAAAAATAATAATAACAGCTACCATGCCAGAGAGCTAGATCAGAAAATCTCCTCAAAGCAATTACTAACTTCTCTATACTCACTTGTTAAAATGAATTCCAGCTCTAGTCTGAAGTAGATCATTGTCTTTTAAAGTGTTTACCTAATCATAAAATAATATCAGATCACCGTCATATGTAGAGTAAAATTTCATTTGGGCAGTTTTTGCCTTTTTCTGATGGCCATCTGGAGGAATCATGGCCAAAGCCACACATAGTTTCACTAGAATTACATTAGTAAAGTATAAATTAAAAATGTCTAAAGATATGCTCCCCAGCCTTCTGATTTTCAACAGGTTACATCATAGTTATAAACTAACAATGGAAAGATGTAATTAAATATTTTCTGTGGGAACAGTACGTTCATCAAAAATATGTTTTGTCTAACAAACAAACAAACAACCCAACAAAACTACAAAGGGTGGACTAAGACTTTCCTTTTCCAAACTCTGGTTTAGTAAACAATAATTTTATTCTTTTGCTCTGCTTACAGTGCTGCAGACTGAAGGCATGTGATCCCTCCTGTACCACAAGAAAAGCTTGATATTTTGTTCTCTTAAAAGAGCCACTGTGACATATGAACCTTGATAAATATATAGAAATCTAGATATGTCTTAGGATATTATCTTTGCTACATGAAAGGTGTGATGATGTTGTTGTTCTACCAGTTTACATAAAGCTGAAAATCAAACCAAAATAAGAAAAAAAAAAAAAAGTGATTGGAGAAGTGGTTTAAAAGTAACTAATAATTCAGTATTCATGAACAAAATGGTAAATAATTTCAAACTTGATATCTATCTTTTTCAGCTTCAGTTTCTTTTTGCACACCACCCATTTACAGTGACATTTCTACAATGGAACTAGGGTGTTAACCAAACTCCATATTTTCTGAAATCTCCCCTGTGTTTGGGGAACTATTATTTTAGAGTCTACCAAGACAAAACATACTTAAAAATATTTTAAAATTTTAGATATATCTCTACTTCCCTATGAGGTTTTCTTCACATAGCTTTTCCTAAAATTTAACACAAACTGACATGACCAAAAATGTACAATGCTGCATTTGCAACTGTGGTATTTATAATCCTGAGCAATGCACAGCAGTAACAATGCACAAATCTTTTCATCCAGACTCCTTGGAGGCTTTGCTGTGGAAGTGTATCATCTGCAATATAGACATCAGGCATGATGAAATCAAGGATAACAGTGGGCCTTGGGTCTGATTTTTTACACATACACTTCATACTTTCAGTTAGTGGAAACAAAATATTGACTGTCTATTTAATAACATGGTACTACTACTGTGGCTGATAATGGAATGAAAATTGTTACCTGCAGATAGCCAGCTCAAGAGGAGTTATAGATTTGTTGATGTTGATTAAAAGTTGCCATTGACAATGATAATAATGCTTATGATTGAATGATTACTTGTTGCCTATAAAGTGAGTCAGTGTCATCAGTTCTTTTCATGTGAAATAGATGTTCATGTGGTAGTATAGATAAAATGCACTTGTGCAAATGTTATTAACTGGATCCATCCTTGATATCCCAAGCAAATGACTAAAAACTAAAGAAATTAGAAAATGCTATCCTTTCATGTACGTGAGACAAGAAATTTGCATTGCCAGTGTCCGTGTTACACTTATTCTGAATATGAAAGGAAGGCCAGATGACACATTTATGTGGAAATGGAAATACATTTTTCAAACACTACTTTTCTTTGGTACTTACAATTATCTACAAGTCCCATTAAATGCTTAAAGAACTCATTATCATCCACAAATGAGCCATGTAGTGTCTTGAACTACCCTGTGCTTTTAGAATTGAAGTTCTATTCAGGATGGAAGACACATGACCAAATCCTGGATTATCTATCTCTGATGAACTCTCTATATTCTCAGTAAATAAGAAGTGTCAAGCTTTAATGAATGATTGAGGCTTCATGTCTGTGTCATTACTTGTTATAGTTTGCTTGTTGTTTTTTTGTTTGTTTGTTTTTGTTTGTTTTTGTTTGTTTTTGGTGTGGTGTTTTTTTTTTTTTTTTTAATAATCGAAAAATATGTTCCAATTGCTTGTGTTACCAAAGAAAGGTGGGAGCAAAAGAAGCTGAGAGAAGTTCAGGATTAATTTCATATATCTTTCTCAGCACAGACACAGACAACGGAATATATGAGCTCAGAGAGCCTAGAAATACCTAATACTGGGTTATGCAACCCTGAAAATATCACTTCTGCTTGGTTCATCTCAATTCTCTTTAGTTAGACTTTCCTGCAGCTCAGCTCTTCCAGACCAACCAAGACAGGAGAGCTTATAATAGGCTACAAGTGTTCATATTCTCTTTCTCACCTTGGAGCAAATGAGCTGCTGTTGGCAATTGAAGGTGGTTATCAATTCCCTGGGTAAAGTAAAATCCTGCAGCCACTAATCACAGGCTGTCCTCACTTGTTACTACAACAGCTGCTGCCAACCTGAGAGGGAGAACTGCTGCCACATGATATTTGACCAACCCACTTGAAGCTCTTTCAAGACTGCCAGAAAGTAATAGGAACAAAAATTTAAGAAGTAATTGTTAAAAATAACAGCTTTTCATTATACCTTCAATTTTCTTATGAACCACCTTTAGGGATAGGTAGCCATGCTTGTCTGAAGGAGGGTTGCTATTGGTGCCGGGACAAGCACAGAGTGGTAAAGTTAGGCAAGCTTACAGAATGCAGTAGTTTTGCCCAGCACTAGCTTCAGCTCTCACACATCTACTCTATAACTTGTCAGCTTGGTACCGTTGGCATTTAGAAGGACCAGTGCCTGGACAGGAATCAAGAGGAGTATTGCTAGATACTTTAGAGGATCTGGGTACAGGTGCTTTCCAGTTTATCAGATTATTACTTCTACCTCTACAGTCTAACCTGGGAGGCGCACGGACACCAAAACCCTGAAGTTAAAGATTTTTTTTTTTCTTTAATAAATATTAATGAAAAGATTCATTCTCTCTCTCTCTATATATATGTATTAACTATTAAAACCTGTAGCCAAATAATCCAGTGCTGTTTTCTAATTAGCTCATTAAAGAAAGTATTGATGAATAAGAACAGTTCAAATTCAGTTGTCTAAATTTTGGAGCAGGTTCTTTGATGCACAATTTGTAATATGCAGGATGTTGGGTAAATGTGCACAACAGGATTGTGCATCAGTCACAATAGCACATACATCTGGGTTGGCTAGTCAGAGATAATTAAAAAACAGCTAGTAAGCTACAGCTACATTCAGACACTCAACTTTACGCAAATAATTACTATGATTTTGTCTGTATATCATGGATAGTTTTACATTTTTTGCTTCATCTGAAAGTGGAGTACCTGTAATAGAGACATAAAACATCATCCAAACCAAACAGCATTTCGGGATATGAAAGCAGTGATTCAGATACAGTCCATTGACCTCATTCATTTTAATTATAACAATAAAAAAATGATATGCACTTTTTTTACAGTATAATGACTCATTTAATTTGCCAGAGATACAGAAAATGAGCAAAAGTAAGATCAGAAAATCTTAATGCAGAAATTTGCAATTTTCTTACAAAGTATGATTGCAAAATATTGTCCTAATACTCACTTGTAACAAAGTGCTAGTTATTTTATGGTTCTGAAATTGATAGGAACTTTGATAATTCTGAAACGAAGAGTCTTTGGTAATTTTAAAGTACAACTTCCTTTCCCTTAATTCATTTAGTCAGGGTTTCTCCCTAGAGTTGTTAAAACTCAAGCTTTCAGTCTCTGTCAAACATTTCATAGTTAAGTAAACTCAGAAAATATGAGCTAATGGTGTAATTTCATCCTGCCACACCTCACTGGAGGCTGAAGGATGACAGACACGAGCTTAAAAACAGAAGACAGCACTGTTGCAGGTCCTCACAAGGACCAACAGGGTGGCATTAGCAGCACCTCTGAAGCACAGTAAGGTCTGTGAAGCAGCTGCGTTCCCACAGAGTGACTCCTCTCCTTGTGGCTTCCCCGCTATACTATTCCAGGTACTAAGTGAAGTCTGGCTCACCCTGTTCTCTGCACTAGCAGCTGGCTCAGCTTGGCAAGAAGCCTCTCTTGGCTGCCTTATGGCTTCAAATTCCACCTTCTGCAATTTTTCAGCATCTTGCCAAAGGATCATTAGAGTCACTTTTGTCACTTTGGGCTTGTTGAAGAAAAAAGACACAATCTTAACACCTACCTAAAAATTCTTACATCTTTCACATAAGATCTTAAAGTATTCAAACCATAAGAAGTCTGTAATAAAGCTTGGAAATGCATCATTATCATGGGCCTTTTATATATACACACATCTTAATCATGTGGAAATCTTACACATGGGTAGTTGCCTCTTCACCTGTTTCTTTCTTCAATGGATCTGCAGTCCTGCAAGTAGGCAAACAGAATTAAGCTATGTCTACGCTGTTCCCATGACTACTGTAAGGAGGCCCTAGACTGCTTTGTCTTGTGTCTGCACCAAAACACTTGCAGTTCCCTCAGTTTGCCACAGGTACATTCCTGCTTTATTGAGGATGAAGTTCTCAAGTCTGTGACTAGACTCACGCAGGCTCTTATATTGACCTGGAAGGACATCTCTTACGCCTTCACAGACTGGGGAACTTGAAGGACTGCTGTCTGTTAGCATCTTACAGTACCTGCATTGATCTCAGTGTATTACAACATGCTAGAACTTGTGCAGTTGACAAAGGACAACAGAGGAAGCAAAAAGCTCCAGGTAGATCCAGACTCAAGGATAGCAAAAGCCATCATCCTGGATGGCTGCTGGAGGCCACTTGGCTGCTGGACCACCTAGGTCTCTTCAAATGTTGTACCAGCACCAGAATAATCTCTTGTTTTCTGATACACTAAGAGCATGGCAGATGCCACCATCAAGTTCAGTTTTGCCAAGTCTTAATAGTTCTGGGCACGCATCACAAGACCCTCCTGGTGATTTACATTTATGT
The DNA here is from genome assembly GCF_011077185.1 of Oxyura jamaicensis. Lineage (NCBI taxonomy): Eukaryota > Metazoa > Chordata > Aves > Anseriformes > Anatidae > Oxyura > Oxyura jamaicensis. The sequence continues at coordinate 115,730,884 of NC_048894.1, read as the reverse complement.
GTTGATAGTTTCTGAATGCAAAAGATTAACTTCATGGACCAGTCTCAGGAACTGTTCCATGCTGGAGATGCATAATATCTCTTATGTGTCCATTTTTCCAGCCTAGAAATGTATGGGCATTTCTTCTTGGAAGCTGTTCCTGCCAGACTCCTACAGATCCATGGCACAACAGTCTGGTGTTAGTAAATCTGTTGTGGCTGTGGCTGTAATGAAAGTCAGCAGGCCACCACCATCTGCTCCTTTCCTGTCTGGTGAAAATCTACACTATCCTGGACATCTTTGCTTTATTCAAGTGGAACAGCATACTCAACTGTACTGGGATGTCAAGATGACATATTTCCCTAGCTATTGCTCCTTGGCCAAGGTCAGTGCTTAATACAATCAAATGAACTGCCAATCCATCATATTCCACAGTTGAGAACCCACAGGCAATTCATGCACACAAGAGTGAGCCATCTACTGCAGGTTTCAAAATTATTGCACTTTCTTCTCAAAAAGAGAGAACGCACTCATCCCAGTAAAATTGATATCCATGACATGTAGATGCTCAGCCACAAGGTGCAGATAGTGAGTATCTTCTTCTGCTGTCTCTATGCAACTCTGTCCGCATGACTCCAGTGAGCATGGGAGTTCAGATACATACCTAAATCTGAATGGCAATTAAGGTGCTGGGGAGCCTGATAAGCCCTTTCTATGAAATGCCCTTTCTATGAAATCAGCTCAGTGCTAATCTGGAAAATGTCATCTCATTCATTGTGATATAATGAATGTTCCAGAGTCTGCACAACTAGGGTAGCCTGTGTGGCTGCAGAAGTAGAAATATTTAGCTAGTTCTGTTGCAGATCCTCTGCACATACATGTAAGTTCATCCTACCTTCATTGTGCAGCTTATTCCAGGAGTGTTCTCTTGTTCATCTGTAACTCAATTGGCCTTTCTTGTTAGCAGTCTTCAGACACATTTCTAATTCAGGAGCCCTAGGCATTTTAAGTGGGGAAGGTCCAGGTGCTGAGTTGTTCAGATTTTGTGTAGGACTGCCTCGAGAGCTTTCTCCTCCAGCGGGTGCATTCAGTTCACCCTCAGTAGCATTTCACAGACTGTGCAACGTGGAAAATTAGATTTTGTCCTCTTGAGTGTTGGAAGTAGGATTGTGTAAATACAAGCAGATGTCTGCCCAGTGGTGTAGAGCTCTTCCTGTTGTGAAGCTCAGTGCTCATAATATTGCTGTGATTCAAAGAGAATGAACTGGAAGTCCTTCATATTAGAGGCTAAGAAGCTGTAGTTTTTCAAGGGCCCCTCTCATTGTGCAAGGTCACAGGCCTCTGAGCTGTACCAGCTTACACAGAGACCATCCGCCATGCAGGGAGGAAATACCTTTCCCATTTTAATACTCACCTAAGTGCTTAACATGTCCACTTTGATTATGTCTTTTGATGTCTTTTATTTGCAACTTGCACATATTGCAAGACCAAGAAAAACATAAAGTGCTCAGTACAGTAAATTGTTTTCTTAAGGTGTGATTTCCAGATATTTTTCAGATGGATATCAATCCATCTGTTGATCTGCATTACCTCCAATTACCTTGATCCTCCATCTGGTAGCTAGATTTTCTGCTCAAACATTCTTCACACTCTCCAACAAAATGCTTGGAGAAGAATTGTAATTCCACAGATTTTGAGTGTGATTTTCAAATTGTTTTTTCTTGATCTTTTTTGCATAGGCACTAAACCATAGCTCTGGGGAATCTTTCAAATTTGCTAGTAATGCTTTCAAATTTAAAGATCAATAAAATGTTTCATAAGATCTTACTTTGAATCAAAAACCACAAATTAATGAGGAAATCATAGTTTAAAGATGAGTATTACATACCCTGTTCTCTTTCTTTTTCTTGTTTCTCAGTTCTGCACACATAAAAAGGCAGGTGCACTTATTTCTGTACACTTTATTTAACTCCATGGCCAAATGTTCAACGATAATGGGACAATAACATTTTTTCATTTTTTATTTTTAATACTGCTTGACAGGTTTGACTATGAAAGTAGTAGTTCATTATTTTATATTTATGAATCAAGCTGAAATTCTACAATATCCTGTCCCAACCTGATTTATTGTTGTACTCTTGTTTCCTGCCCGTTATCTGACTGCTGCTGGAAATTTTACCCATAGGTGCTGGTGTGTTGCTTTTAAATATAATCATGTACTGTTGATTGTTCTCTCAGTTGATTTATTTTGGGTGATAAATGGACATCTTGAGGCAGTCATCAGACTTTAATTTGACTGAACAGATCATATCTGAAAATGACAATTTTCCTAGAGTGCTTTTGGAAAGAAGCAGTAATTTCACATTTAGCTATACATTTTTGGCTGTTTATTGGTTCTTTACAATATGCACTGCAACACTTCTTCTAGTATTTATGGCACTCTTCACATATATTACTATCAACGTAATAAGCTACCAGTAACAGGTAAAAATATATTTACCCACAGAGCTTATGATACTGGGGAAACATAGAAATGCAACACTACTACCTGTGTACCTCAAGCAATATATTAAGTTGTTTTATATACTATTAAAAATAAAAACTCCTTTATGAGTGCTTTTCTTCTACCATTTTTTCCACCTAAGACTCTCGAGAGCCTCAAATTTGAAAAGCTTCTTATTTTGCCTTGCAGGGCTTTTCAACATAGTTACATATTGGTCTTGTTCTGCTGTTTACATTGATGTAAATATTGTTGACAAGGGATGCTCTTCTGATCCAGAAGACTGAAAATGTTCTATCTCTTTCCTTTCCTCATCACTCTCTTTAGTCTTTATTATCCCTTGCCCTTCTTTCTGTTCATGCAACCCATCCTGTTTGGGCTGGAGCCTTTCTATTCTGTTACATAGATTCATTAGGTTTAATGACTAGTAAATAAACCCTTCCATGCTCCTGTACTATAAAGGCTACAGGCTATTGGCCCCTGCTGAGCCCAATAACTCTCTTGTGGCTAAAAAATATTTTTAAGGAAGCACTTGGTTTCTCTCTGAAGGCAGCAAAACAGGGATCATCTATGACTTCTCTTGTCTACCTCCCTACATTTTCCCATATTCTCAATTTTCTCTTGTAGAGAATGTCATCCAAAATGATACATTTTCTTACTTTTTTCTACTGTTAATTTTTACTCATATAGAATTCTGGTAAAGGTGGTATACAAGAAAGGAGCTGGATCCCAAAAGCCTTTCTTATTGTAGCAATCCCATCAACTACAGCAGCATCTGAATCTACTTACTGTAAAAATGCAAAGTTTTCTGGCAAGGTTCTAACATGACAGAATAAGCATGGTCAGCTTTAATAACAATAATGTTAATAATATTAATAATAATAATAATATACCTTGCAAAGGGCCAGAATATTTTTGTTGTTTTCAAGAAGATACCACTAGACTGCTCTTCCCTCTACTGTAAGCCTACTAGTGCTGTAGCATCTTTACACTCTGGGGAACATGGGAAAGCATCATCCACTTATCACATAGGACTCCAAAGGGACAGGAAGGAGCCCACACTGTACATTTATTCTAATACTCAGCACAGCAAGGCATCTTTTGTGCTGTTTTATTCATCTTGGAAAGGATATGTGTGAACTGAGACAATGCTTCTGTGTAGTCCCTCTGTATTGCTGAAACTCCAAGTTAGCCTCTAGATGTGAAATCTGAAACTTGTACCATCCTTATAAAGGTTTTGAGCCCTAAAAACCAGAGCCTCTGAAATTTGACCTACCCAGTACACTTTCTAGTACTGTGAGTTAAAAGGCAAGACTTTGCTGTAGTTCTCAAATGTCAAAACTCTGTGCTACATTTTCTTTAGTAGCTGATGCTTCACATAGTCATCTGTTCAACTAATTACAAACCATTTTTTCTGGTAAACACACTTATTATTGTTACAGATGACAGAGAAACTCCTACTATTTTCTAGAATATTCAAGGGAAAATATGTTCTCACAGTATTTTTGAGTTTTCCTTTGTGACACCATATTCTGAAGAAAGCCTTGGAATAGAGTGTCTCCTCTCAAAATCCATAAATGTTTAGATCCACCTAATTAGTTTAAAAGCATATAAATGTTATTAAAAAAAAAAAAAAAAAAAAAAAAAAAAAGTTGGATCTATCACCACAAACAGGTAGATCTTCAAGGAAAGATATCTGTGGCCATACTCTGCTTTGAAACAATCATGAGGTGCTGTTGGGTAGCAATTTTCACTACTCATGCTTAAAAGTCAGAAAAGCAAGGTAAAAAGCATAGGGATGATAACAACCAGGCACTGTATCCATGATGAGCCTCTTTAGGTAAGTAACTTTCAAAGATATATATGTGGAACAAAATATCTGTCAAAAGCATGTTAAAGTATCTCATGAAAATCTTGTAATATTCTACCTCTTTTGTGAAATCTGGCCTCTATTTCATATTTGCTCAGACTCTTACTGCAATCCCTTCTGCAGTTGCCGTATGTTAGATGGAACGACTGAAAAGCACATGATGTGGTTATGACAAAATCTGGAAGACAGACTGACTACCCATCTAGCTGGATATGTCAAAAGACCTCTCTGCTAACTTCTTACAACATATTCTTACAAAGCTGCCTCATATATGGTAGGCCAAATTAGCCACTTCATATTGCTTTTAGCTTCTTGTGGAAAACACTTGTAATTTATTTGGAGCAAAAACTCACTCTGGTTCTCTTGTACAAAGAGAACACTGCTGTTGTCAGTCACTGGCAGTAATTCAGTCAGGAGGGGACTGAACTAGTAAGAAAATTCCAGAATATCTCTCCAGCTTCCAAAAATGTGTTCAAAACAACATCCTGTACTTTTCAGCTGTAACCTTTCCTGCCTCTCTTCCCAGTGTCAAGAAAGGGAGATAGTGAGGGCTGTTGGAAGAACCAGAGCAAACATGCACCAGAGTTCCTGATAGCTCAGCATGCCAAGTTACATATTGCACTGGTAAAAGTCCACTGATATTCTGAGAAACAGGAAACAACAATAACTGTATTTTGAAAAAAAGTCTGTTCTTTGGAGGTAAACTAAAATTGACTCTCTGCCCAGCCTTCTGTGAACAATCTATACTTAGTACTCTTTAAGGAAATCTTGGCTTGACTTAAATACAGCCTCCAGTGAATACCAAGCTGGGAATGACTGCACCTTCCCTAAGTTATTGTAATTTCTCATTTAATTCACTTGCAGTGAATTTCCTCACCCCACAGACTAAGCATTAACTGAGCTTCCAAGCTCACACCTGCCTCAAGCCTGGCTTTGTGTAGTGGGCAGGAGGAAAGACACACTCAGGATTAAGAGCCTGTCCAGGCAGGAATGTGCCTAATTTAACACTCAACCACACTGACAAAGCCTTCCAGTTGAAATTGAGCCATACCTAAGATGAAGCTTACGCTGTCAGGGTGGGGACAGTTTGCAAACCCTATGATGCTAACACTAGTATGGAGTGGGAGAGTTCAAGTCCCTCTGCTATTGCTGACACTTGCTGACACTTCTGCACTTCAGATGACTGTTGCCCATCTCTCTCTCTGTGAATTAAACCCTATGGATATTGTTCAAGTGTCGTAATTTAAGCTAACCAGTGCAGAGAAGTCAAGCGCTGAAAGAAGATAGCCCTGTTTGGGCTGAACCACATTTAGAAGGAGCACAGCAACAGCAGTAAACCAGTCCATCCTACTTTATATTTCTGTTCAAGGTATTCAACTGCCTTGACATGTAATAGCTCAAAAGCGAATTTCCTTCATTGAAATGTAATGCTGGAGTTGTCTTCAAAAGATCTGTGTCAGCAGCTCCTTGTTTCAAGCCATCCTATTAAAAAAAAAAAAAACGTTATAAATGCAATTTTATGCCTGTATGTTCAAGCCAAGCATTTTATGGTGTTTAAAAATTAATAGGAATTGAAAAGCCTCTGATAGTGCAAACTTCAGCATTCTAGATTTCCTTTTTCACTCCTTTACATTCACTGCCAAAATATTTGTTAACCAGCTGCAACCTTTACCCTAGTTTCACCGGGTACTAAAATAGTCTGTTGTGCTGCAGACATGTTTCTCTGCTTTTAATTTGCTGTTCACGTACAGTACAGCGTGTAGTAACCAACAGCTTTTTGTGGGGCAAAGGTAACCTGTGGACTACAGCAAAAACAGCACAAGGAAAATGTTGAACTTTTAATCCTATGTATAAGCAACATCCTCTGACATTTAGGCAAACCTGAGTTCAGATTTCTGAATGAAATACTCATGATCATTAGTAATGTGTAAAGCATTTTCTATCCAATCTGTTTTGTATTCCCTATAAAGTCTCCATACATTTAAGCGAGGAATTTTAGTGTCTTAAGCTAAAATGCTTCAGGCCCTTGGCACAGGTATGAGAGAACTGATTCTGGATTTGCCTTCCTTAATACAGTCTGGAACTATTTGAATCATTCTGAAAACAGGAAAAACAAGGTAGAATAGTTGTCATACTATTCATTAAAATAATAAACAGGCGAAACAGTAATTCGAGTTGTCATACTATTCATTAAAATAATAAACAGGCGAAACAGTAATTCGAGTAAAAATCTACTGATCAGGAAAGCTGGGAAGAAAAAAAAAAAAAAAAAGAAAAAAAAAAGAAAAGAAAAAAAGAAAAGACTTCAGGGCTTAGTTCTGTAACTCTCATTTGCAATAGGCAGCATCTTTTGTCTAAGGCTTTTATAAATATTGAAACCTGGACTGTAATAGGACTAGAGGAAAAGAAGGATATATCCGCATACAGAGAGTCACGGTCACAGTTTCAGTTTCAGAACTCAGGACTATCCCCATATTCAACTGCCATGTCCCAGAAGACAAGTAAGAAAAAGAGCCATTTTTCACAGGACAGGACAAGGTTGCCGAAAAGTAACAATAATAGGTTGCATCAGGCTGTAGAATAAGTGATTTGATTAGCTTGCAGGTTGGGAAGATACTGAACATAAGTGTACTGGTCTAAACTTTTGGGTAGACCTGCGTGGTGCAAGGAGTTGGACTTGATGATCTTTATGGGTCCCTTCCAACTCAGAATATTCTATGATTCTATGACTGCAAATTCCTAATGCTATTGTGCCGCTTACAATGCCATATTTAAAGGTTTTTTTGTTTTGTTTTGGTTTGGTTTTCTGTTGTATTTTGTTTGTTTGTTTGCTTGTTTGTTTGTTTTTCTTTATTTTATTTTTCATAGAAAAGGAAGATGGGATATGTCTCAAAATAAAAATAATTTTTAAAAAGTATAGTGTTTTAAGGATGTTCTGACAGCTCTAGCAACGTGAAGAATCCCAAACAGCTGTGGATTTTAGTGGCTTAACCAAGCCTTTTGATACTGGATTTAAACCTGAGGCAGAAGAATACAGCTTTGCTGCTGGAAGCAGTGGAAGAGATCTGTTCTTAATTTATTTTCTACTGTACCAAAACTTCCATTTCCATTATCCCTGTGTGCATGTGTAAGTCTTTTAAAAGTACAATATAGAATAGATCTTTTGTTTTTTTCTCTTGATGTATTCTCTCTATTTACATATTTAAACATACACTCCACCTTAAAACTAAATGCTGAAAAGTCACACATACAACATAATTAATAAATAAAGGTGATATTTGAAAGCTTTGCTGTAAGTCTGAATGGAGCAAGTTGCCAGAGGAAAGCAAAGTACTTTGCAGAAAGTGAAAAAACTTTTTCCCCAGCCTTATGCCCAGGTGTCAAAGAAAAGAAAGATAGATTTCAGGCAAGCATTCATAAGGAATATTTTTTCTTAGGTATAGACTTGCCAATCATCTACATTTTTAAAATATGTATGTTTTGAGGGGGAAAATAATCTCTTTTTTGACTGATAGAAGAACATAAGTTGCAAAATTTTGAATAGTTAATTTTCAAGCATTGAGGTGGACTGCTTCTGCAGACAGAATCACAGCTGTGTTCTGATATCTATGTCTATCAATACAAAGGTATTTTCAGACTTGTTCAAGAACTGAAGTACAGAATCCATAGTCCAAACTCACTGTGCTATTGTGCTATCTCAAATTTATTTAATTTCATTAAGAAGCTTTAGGTTCCTGCTGCAAACTAATGTCTGCATTAGAAGTAAATGAAATCCTGTAAAGGGCTCTGAAAGAAATAAGTGTATATGTGTACATTTCTCACAGTTGTGCCTAGAATGCCATAGTGATTTTTATTTTGTTAATTTGGTGGAAGAGGGACTCTGGCAGAATAACGTGTGCACTATTTTAACATGGATGTAACTACAAAAACTAGAAAATTCACTTTTGAGACCAAACCTTTTGACTCAATGACTTAGCAGTGTTTTTTATTCTTAAAATGATCTTGTATCAGTCCAGAGTTTTATGAATTTTATGTGTCATGAAGGCCGAACTAAGATTAGAGAAGGTATTACATTTAAATTTGTGATTTTTTGTCATTTTCTATTTCATCTTTAACATTAGGAAGGATGAACTCTGTCTAATTTCAATGATATGGGAAAGCTGCTAAATTCTTACCCTACTTTGAGGAAAGTGGGATCAGTTAGAAATATAGTGGAAAGAGCACAAGAGAGGAAAGAGAAAATGTCAGATGAAAGATAATTATGTTTGAGCTAAATTCAACTCTTACCTAGGATCCTACTGGACAAAATGTCCACCATACAGCTAAATAAAAACATCATACGATGGGTGAGCAATTGGCTAACGGGCAGGGCCCAAAGGGTTATGGTAAATGGAGCTGCGTCAGGCTGGCGGGCGGTCACCAGTGGGGTCCCTCAAGGCTCCATTTTAGGGCCGGTACTTTTCAATATTTTTATAAATGATCTGGATGTAGGAATAGAGGGTATTTTGAGCAAGTTTGCTGATGACACCAAACTTGGAGGAGTTGTGGACTCAAATGAGGGCGTAAAGGCCTTGCAGAGGGATCTGGACAGGTTGGAGAGCTGGGCGATCACCAACCGCATGAAGTTCAATAAGAGCAAGTGCCGGGTCCTGCACCTGGGACGGGGAAACCCTGGCTGCATGTACAGACTGGGCGATGAGACGCTGGAGAGCAGCCTAGAAGAGAGGGATCTGGGGGTCGTGGTAGACAGCAAGTTGAATATGAGCCAGCAGTGTGCCCTGGCAGCCAGGAGGGCCAATCGTATCCTGGGGTGCATCAAGAACGGCATCGCTAGTAGGTCAAGGGAGGTGATTGTCCCGCTCTACTCTGCGCTGGTGCGGCCTCACCTCGAGTACTGTGTGCAGTTCTGGGCACCACAGTATAAAAAGGACATGAAACTGTTGGAGAGTGTCCAGAGGAGGGCTACGAAGATGGTGAAAGGCCGGGAGGGGAAGACGTACGAGGAACGGCTGAGGTCACTGGGCCTGTTCAGCCTGGAGAAGAGGAGGCTGAGGGGAGACCTCATCGCAGTCTACAACTTCCTCGTAAGGGGTTGTCAAGAGGCAGGAGACCTTTTCTCCATTAACACTAGTGACAGGACCCGCAGGAACGGGGTTAAGCTGAGGCAGGGGAAATTTAGGCTGGACGTCAGGAGGGGGTTCTTCACAGAGAGGGTGGTTGCACACTGGAACAGGCTCCCCAGGGAAGTGGTCACTGCACCGAGCCTGTCTGAATTTAAGAAGAGATTGGACTGTGCACTTAGTCACATGGTCTGAACTTTTGGGTAGACCTGTGCGGTGTCAAGAGTTGGACTTGATGATCCTTAAGGGTCCCTTCCAACTCAGGATATTCTATGATTCTATGATTCTATGATTCTATGTGGACACATCTATATGAGTAGATGAATAAGAGTAGTGAGCTAGGCTGTGAATCTGCCATGTTCCAGTTCCTCCGTATCATATATTAAGAATGAGTCAATTTGTTCCATTCTGGATGTAAAATAAGCTGCACCACACAAAAATACTTTCAGGGTTACCATATAGGAGTAAAACTTTGGAGAATTAAGGGAGTGTGTGAAATTCAAGCACATTCCCCTCCCTGCACCAAGACCCTCATACATCCTGCTCCCAATGGGTCCACTCATGCATTGACCTACCAATCAGCTGTACCTCATATACAAGATCCAGTGCTGTAAAAAGCCCTTACTTCTTCTCAGGAGCCAAGGGGAATTAGCCTTACCACTGTGCAAGTGGTAAGCACTGTGCTAAGTGCTCCACACTTAGCAGGCTCCTCTAGGCTCCAGATTGTCCATCCCCAAGTGAAGCCTTGGTCTGTGCCTTTTCTGTGTCACATTGTAGCTGGGCTCCTGCCACATTACTCAAGGCATATGGTGGCTTGATTCCCATTGTGTTGCTCAAAGCACAGAGCTTCATATACTGGGTCAGGAAAACAGGGACAGATCTTTTTATTAGTCACCCTGACATGCCAACATACTGGGTTTTCTGCATGCATCCTACAGCTGCTACTTGGCTGGACCAATGGGCTGAGGCCAACAGTATGAAGTTCAACAAGGCCAAGTGCCGGGTCCTGCACCTGGGGCCCAACAACCCCAAACAGAGCTACAGGCTGGGAGATGTGTGGTTAGAAAGCTGCCTGTCAGAGAAGGACCTGGGAGTATTAGTTGACAGTCGGCTGAATATGAGCCAGCAGTGTGCTCAGACGGCCAAGAAGGCCAACAGCATCCTGGCTTGCATAAGAAACAGCGTGGCCAGCAGGTCCAGGGAAGTGATTGTCCCCCTGTACTCGGCTCTGGTGAGGCCGCACCTCGAGTACTGTGTTCACTTTGGGGCCCCTCGCTACAAGAAGGACATGGAGGTGCTTGAGCGAGTCCAGAGAAGGGCTACGAAGCTGGTGAAGGGTCTGGAGAACAAGTCTTACGAGGAGCGGCTGAGGGAGCTAGGATTGTTCAGTCTGGAGAAGAGGAGGCTCAGGGGTGACCTTATTGCACTCTACGGGTACCTGAAAGGAGGCTGTAGCGAGGTGGCGGTTGGTCTATTCTCCCACGTGCCTGGTGACAGGACGAGGGGGAATGGGCTTAAGATGCACCAGGGGAGGTTTAGGTTGCATATTAGGAAGAACTTCTTTACTGAACGGGTTGTTAGTCACTGGAATAGGCTGCCCAAGGAAGTGGTTGAGTCACCATCCCTGGAGGTCTTTAAAAGACGTTTAGATGTAGAGCTTAGGGATATGGTTTAGTGGAGGACTTGTTAGCATTAGGTCAGAGGTTGGACTCGGTGATCTTGGAGGTCTCTTCCAACCTAGACTATTCTGTGATTCTGATTCTGTGATACTTTGCAGCCTCTGTCCTAGCCTGACTCACAGTCACTTCCCTGGACAGGCAGTCATTTTTAGGACTAAAAAAGACAGCTCTAAAGAGGTGTGAGCTTTCTCTGATTGCTTTCTGAACTGGCCCAGAAACTAGCAGGCTTAATAACTGTATCCTGCTAACTTGATCAATCACACTTAGCTCATGAACTCCTGGTCTAAGGCCAGGGCAGAGTGAGTACAGAGTACCTATGTGCATGTAGCCTGTGTAGACATAGCTAAAAATACCCACAGGAGAGTCACTAGCAAAATTTAAATTCATATTTTAGCTTTCTTTTCAGTAACATACCTATAGATATGTAACTCATTACATGAGTTTAATTCCTGAGTAGGCCCACTTTGCTAAAACTCTGAGAAGAGTATGGCCTATATCACAGTCTCTATGTAGAGCAATTCTCCTGAGAATGTGGTGCTGTGCATGTGCTTGCTGCAAAGAAAAAGAAAATAAAACTTTTTTTTTTCCCTCTATCAAGCAGTGACAGGAAAAGAAGCAGGGGCTTACACTGTGACAATAGATAAACTCTCCAATGGTGAGATAGTTGGGTAATGGAGTACACTGCCTGGGGAGTTGTAGTGTCTCCCTCACTGGCGTTTTTTTTATCAGGACATAACACAGCCGTCTGTCAGGAATGATTTATATATAGCTTATCCTTGGAGCAGCTTATCCTTAATATAGCTTAGCCTTGGAGCAGGGAATAGACTAACTGACCTTCTCGGATCCCTTCCAGACCTGTTTTCTGTGATTCCCCATGCTAAGACACTTCTGTAGATGTGAAATATGCCTTTACATACCGTATTTCCGTTGTATTCTACGGGCACAACCCTTACCTCTGATAATTTATCTTCTTCCCAAAGCCAATTCTGTTTCATTAAGTGTAATGACAGTTTAATGCACATTTCTCCACCCTGTTTACAGTATTTTCATTCATCTGTAACTCTGCAGTGCTGGGACATAGAGCTCTCCTTTTAATCTGCAGTTCAAAGCTCTGCCTAAATCTGTCAATATCGCAAAGGTGAAGGGTAGAGCTGATCACCTAACAGTGACGGTTGTTACATGTTGTTAGTTGAAATTGGAAATGAAAGCCAAGAAGAAACGTAAGAAAAAGCTGTGGCACAGCCAAATGGGAAAGAAGCAATCCACGAGATGTTTTCTGCAATGACTGTGATGCATGGCCACATGGTCAAGGGCAGCACCACAGACAACGGGGAAATGCAACATGACCCTGTTTTTCTCATCCACAACTGCGTAGGACTGAACCCAGGGATTCAACAGGTCATCTTCAGTCATACGCTCTCACTTCACAGTGACATACAAAAAGGCAGACTACTTCAAGGTAGTAGTTTCTAACGTTGCCAAAGATGTTCTGAAAGGAAAAATATTTTTTTTTATTAGTATATGGTGCCATAGGCAAAACTTCCAATTCATTACCTCTGTCTGATTTTTACTGTCTTCAATAAATGTCAATTTGTTTTGTTTTGTTTTAAAGTAATTATCAGTTCTGTTGACTGTTTAATTATTCTGTCTCAGGTTTTCCCTGTTGTTTGCAATTTAGCTTGTGTAAGATTCTTAATACTCTCTTTTCGGTTATGTTGTTCCCTCTCTGAATGTCTCATGAAAAAAAAAAAAAAAAAAAAAAAAAAAAAAAGTAAGAATCAGAATTTACATGCTATTCAGGTACTACAGAACATCCTGGCAGATTCATGTCACTACAATAGAGTGTTTTCTGTTCAAAATCTCTTGTCACGGCCATGCACATAAATTATGTTTGTATACTTTCTATTAAGAGACATAACCAAGTAAATCATCCTTCACCATAAGAGAGTCCCAAATATTTTCTTTTAAAGTTTGCAGGTGATGTGTGAGCTGTTTATGAAAGAGCAATGAAAGGATTATTATGGTCAGAGTAATTGTGACCTATTTAACTACTTGTGAAACATCTACTGCATATCTCTATAATATTTATGTTTAAAATAAACTATGTGTATATGCATGTACCTACATGTGCTTAGAATTTATGAAAGGTTTTATCATCATTTCTGTCTCAAAAATAAAAAAAAAAATAAAAAATAATAATAATAAAAAATAAAGGTAGATTTGCACTGCTTAGTGCATGATGAGTCATAGCACTTGCTGGGGTACAAAGTTCAGTCCATCTCAAAATACAATTGCTTTACCTTTTTCTCCATGGTCTTGTCTGACTGTAATGTTATCACTATGGAGTAAATATTTTCAGGTCCTTGGAATACACAGGAGCTGTTGAGTTTGGCAACAAACCTTTCCACTTTTCTCCCACCGCAGACCATTCAAAATTAAATCCAGGGCATGTTCATCAGCACCTGTTCTCACTTATCCTCTTGCCCAAATTTGCATTAGGTCCTCAGTTCCTAAAAAAAAGCTCATAACATTTGATATAAAGTGGGAGAGAAAAGAAAGCTTGCTTCATATGCACGATCCATTAAAGAGTGCATGTCATTTAAGGTCAGCTGCCACCTGCAAGAGGAGCTATAGTGAGATCACAGGCAGTTCTTACTTATAAATAGAATAGATCTGAGTCTGTTCTCTGGGGAGGGGCATGGCATGTTTTGTAACCATACAACTATACCATCTTCTTCCCAGAGCATGTTGCCTCATTTACACTGTCCTGTGGATATAAACCCTGGTCCATGTCAGCCCCAAAACCACACCTGGGTATAGCGTGAGAAAGCCTACTTACCCTGAGCAGAAACCATCCCAGAAAGCATGCTAGCAATAAAATTATTTTCTTATTCATTTAATCCAACAACATGCCTTAGTTATCTGTCAATTCTTGAACTAGTTTCCTGTCCCCATGCCTTTAGCGTGAGTAACTGTAGACTCAGTTTTTGCATAAGGCACTTGGGTTAGAAATGTCACAAAATTTTGGAATGACAGCATGTAAAAATGTCCATGTATTCCTCAATCATAATAATGGGAACAACCATGCTGCTACCATTTTCCTCCTCGAAAGTGCTCCCTCTGGATACATATCAACACCATGGTAGGCTGTACACCTAGGTGACAGAACCATCCTAACAGGGATCCTAACAGTTTTCATTTTGCAAGACCTGGTATGAGCTACATCTCTCCATTTACTTGTCTTTGTGCAAACACAAAGGAAGGAAGACAGGCATGCTCCAAGGACCCAACAATTTACAACCAGACAATCTATGTAAAAGTTACTGTGAATGAGTGTCTGGTCTTCAGGCAGGTACCACAATTCATTTTCTTGGTTGGACATTGTCCAAATTCTATTGTACCTGATTCAACAGATACTATATACTTTCTTTCACGATATCTTAACAAAATGAAATATTACTGTGTGTTTCTATTACTATTAGGGCTCTTGGATAATAAACCAATTAATAGGAATTTATAGTTGATTTATTAGTTTAAACAAGAAATCAATAATTTTCATTAACAGATATGGCGAATGACTGAATATTATCTACCTGTATACCTATTTAACAGGTAAAGGCTCTGAGCCTGTGGGTCCTTGTACAGGCAAGTTGCTGCTTTCTAAAGTACTAACCCACACCTTATTTTAAAATATAATTACATGTATACTAACCCACACCTTATTTTAAAATATAATTACATGTAAGGATATATTACATGTAAGGATGTCACAGTTCTTCCCTATCGTGTCCCAGTTGTGTCCCAATCATAATTTTACTGAACACTGCCCTTGTCCTTTTCAGAAGATAAAAACTTATTTTTTCTCAAGAGAAATTGCAGCTAAAATTTGCCATATTTATATTTGTTACTATTTTCATACCGCTGGTAATATTAGTATGTCCTGAACTTCAATATTTAAGAAAAAAAAAAAAAAAATCTATGATCCCGTCATATTTCATCTCTGGCTCCCCAAAGTGTTTCTTCCCTTTAAATTTCTACCAAACTTTTTAATAAAAACAACAATAATAACAAAATAATTGAAGTAACAAAAATAATTTGAGCAATGGAATAACTTTTTATGTCAGTCTGAGGACTCTACTCATTAGATTTGAAATGAGGTTTATTTGCCTCTGAAGCATACATATGCAACACAACATGCGGCAATGCAGTTACACTCTTCTTATTAGCATTAATGAAGCTCTCATCATCAACTCCCTTATCTTCAATCTGAATACCATATGCTTTTGTGTTCTGTTGTGCTCATGCATGTTTTTTGTTTCATTCTCCTGTAGACACAACATACGTTATAAACACCAGCAGAGCTCTGGTAATTGGCTGATTTTCCTGCTCAGCTCTGAAAGGGCAAAGATTTCCTGCTGGGGCTGCGTAGATAAAATCCAGAATCAGGGAGAGAAGGGACAGAAAAAAGTCCCATGTTCCCATGTATGTGACAGTTGTTTGTCCCTTATTCTCTTTCAAAACAAACAAACAAATAAACAACAACAAAACACACTATAAATAATAATTATAATGATCTCCGATATGATCTTTCATCTCTCTATGATGAACCAGCCTCAACATTAAAAAAATAAATAAATAATATGGGTAAGCTGTGGGAGCAGAGAAGAATCATGGTCCAGATATTAAGGTTAATGGTGAATGTAAACTACATTAAACTTCATCCTAGAGTGATTCTGTTTATGTATATCACTTATATGCTGTATGAGTTTGTAATTGTTCTAGTGGTTTAAAGGCAGTTTGAATTTTGATTGTATTTAGTTTCTGACTTTCCTTTTCTATTAAAAAAGAAAATGCAATAACAAGCAAAGACAACAGATATTAACAACTCCTGTATGCTGAAATAATAGAACTTTTCATAGTGCTGACTTGTGTAATATGACACTGAAATTAAGAAATAACAAACAGAACTATTTAAATGTCTATTTTTACAGCACAACTGACTATTGCAAAATGTTGTTTGGTCAAAAAATGAAGTGTTCACTTAGAGTATGCTTCTGGTGGGAAATTATCAGGTTTATTCAAACTCAAAACAATGCTTAGTATTGATTTCTCTCTATAGTTCCATCTGAAATCTTAAATTCTGTGTTGTAGGTGGAAATTCAGAGTTAGTGTCCTTACAGCAGGCATTACCAGAATTAAGCATTTGGACGTAACTAGGGAGAAGGAAGCATTTTAGCATTATCATTTAGATGTTTCCAGATCCAAATTCTCTGGAAAATTTATCTACTGAGAGACACATAAAGTTTTATTATTTAGAATGAAAACATTACAGAATGTCAGAATTTCCCACGACAAAATCTGGATTTCCAGACAGCTTGGCAGCCACTTATTGTCCCTAGAGCACAGTGCCCTGGAGCCTTCATGCTCTGGTGAGAGCTTGCCTGAGAGACAAGACACACTCTCATTAGCTAACACTGCTACAACTCTATTTTAATTACAGATTTTAATAGAACAAGAGACTTCAGCAACAGTGCAGCTTCCTTGCAAATGCATATAGAGCATTATAAAAAGATCAAGGCAGGGTTTGGGGGAGGGAGGACAGAAACAATTTCTTCTACTTTTCATAGAACTCCTTATGCTACTCACACCTCTGTAAACAAGTTAAAATCATTTCATTCATATTTCTTGCCAATCTGTCTTTGAAATCATTTGATATTTACCAAAGTGTAAGATCTTTTCCATTACTTCGATTCACTATCTGCATTGATTTTTATTATAGACAGTTTTATTATAGAATCATCCTTTTTAAACCAATGTTCAACTTGCAAATGAGTTAAAAAGTGTTCCAAATCATAAAATGCCATACAAGCTTAGGAAGAAACAAGCAGAAGATTGATTCAAAGGCACAGATCTACCTATTGGCTCCTCTTTCCACCTCTGAATACTAAGGACAATCTACAATTGTCTCAGGTTTTGATTCTTTTTCTGATTTTCAAATTAAATCAAATATTGTCATGTCTCATTTGTTTAATGGACCTCCAAATTAGGAAATGGATTTTCATGCTTTTCTGGTTACCACAGATGTACTGACAGCCTGAGACTCTAGTTCCATTTGTATGCAAATATGGTGTATTTGGCATAACATTTGTCACCTGATGAGAGTATCTTATGTAGGTAGAATGGTGTTTCCAGGTCTCAGCTCCTGAAATGTGAAATAATAATGAATGTAAGGCATTCACGCACACATATTTCTCAACAACCATGGAACTAAAATCAAAAACTGCATTGCTGCAGATTGTGAGGGGTCCCTGGAAGATCTAAATGATATACTTATGAATGCCATGGTTCAGGGTCTCTAGTTTCTTTGAGCAATGCTGTAATTTCTCTGTGTGCGTGGCCTTGGACCAGACATCTTGTGCCACCCATCACCATTCCAACTGGAGTTTTGCAGCTCATCTCTAATGGCCTGGGCCTCAGAGTATGTTGCATGCTGCACCAAGGAGTACCATTCAGCAAGCCTGATGGGCTTTGAAATTGTCTAGGTTGTCTTTGGAAAGCAATGGCTTTCAAAAAACAAGTATGATTTAATGTCAGAGAAAGAAAGAACTGCTATGAAAGCAAATATTTGTACTGTATAGCAAGTCTATATGCTACACCTATATAATCTACATCTACTTCTGTTTTAACCAAGGATTATGAGGGCATTCCTTAGTTCATTCAGTCCCATCTCCAGAAATTACACTGGGATTTATTGGTCTGCACACAGGCAATCTTGTTCTTGCCTTCCTTCTGTACACAAGCTGCTGTACCTGCTTACCCTAGTTCTTTGCATTTTCCTCTACAGAAAAATGTGTGGTTTATAAAATAGTCACCTAACTACCATGTTTTCTTATATATTTTTCTAGACAGATAAGAGATCTGCATTACACTCTTAAAAAAAATATGGACATATTTTTAAGTATTCATACTGTACTGTGTATTTTTAAATATTCAAACAC
Organism: Oxyura jamaicensis; assembly: GCF_011077185.1. NCBI lineage: Eukaryota > Metazoa > Chordata > Aves > Anseriformes > Anatidae > Oxyura > Oxyura jamaicensis. The sequence goes on along the minus strand of NC_048894.1, from coordinate 115,712,738 downwards.
AACTGCTATGTTTTGGGTAAGTTTGCACAGGCACCCTGCACTTTGCAAAGATGCTCCATAAGCAGTGTGCTTGAAAGGATAAAGCAGAGATTTGTCAGCCAACACATACAGAAGCTAGCTAGGCTTTCACAAGCTACTAGGCTAAGCATTGGTGTGTTCTCTACTGCAATAAGATACTCAAAGAGACTTTGCTAGTGAGGAGGGGATTGGCTGGCTTCCATGGCTTTGTGGAAGAGAGCTGTTCACCAGTGAGCTTCTGTCATTGACCAGTTCCATCAACACTGACATAACAATGGCACTGACAATTGTGCAGATCCTTGTTAGATCCACCCTGTTCTTCTGTTTAGCATTTTACACCCTGCCAGACCAATATTTTTCTTCTTGAATCATTGAGCTCCTAATGACCCATCTCAAAAATCCTGCCTACATTTCTAATTTCACCTTTCTTATTTCAACTCTCTTATTTGAAAGTCTTCACAGATTTTCTCACAGCTTTCACACAACTTAGCAACTTTCTCAGCAGTCTGAGCCAAGGCTGTACAGCCAGGCCATATCACAGGCAGACCTTGGATCCTTGAAACATCAACGTACAGATCTCTGTCCCCTAGTTAATGGAGGAAAGTTATGAGAGGGTAACAAGTAGAGAAGGTTATAATAAGGAGAATCACAATTACGATACAAATCTGGATATATGTCTTCAACTCTGCCCCTAAAATTAGTGAAATGTGACTATTATTGATTCTAAACAAGGCACTATCCATACTTTTCAAAATTTTTTTTTTTTTTTTTTCTCATATGAACCAAGATCTTCCCAGAGACCTGTGTTAAGATTTATGTGTCAACCTCAAATCAGGCTCCTCAGCCATTAGTTAACTCATAAGCCATAAAATTATATGTTTTGATTAAAAAGTGATAGCCATTGTTATTTGGCTAAGGGAATAGTCTTCTAATTTAATTCCTGCAATAGAATTTTAATGAGCAATTTACTGCTCTCAAATACACATGGCCATAGCATGATCATATATTTATTGTACTCATTACCATCTAGGAAAACCAATCAACTCCTCCTCTACAAGCAAAGCACAAAAGTTAATAACGCCATTATAATTAATAAACAGCATTGAAATAAATGGGCATGTTGGACACAGGGCATAAAGACATCCTTATCTAACCATACCTGGCCCTATGCCCAGGAAGTACAGGAAAGTGAGTGGTACCAAGGTGTCACCATGGCCAAAATTTGTCATGCTAAGGAAACTGCTTCCTCTTGTCAAAAAATTTCATACATAACACCTTCCTTATTACTGAACCTGCACTCTCCTGTGTACCTGTCATGCCAAAAAGCAGCAAGCTGCTCGGTCACCTCGTGGGAAACCTTCTGGTTTCCTCTGTTTGTCTTTTCGGTTCACTTGGATAAATGACTTTTCTGTTACTGAAGAGAAATAGCCATACATAAAATAAAGAATGAACAAGTGCTAAAACAGCTGCTTTGGGAAAAGAGAGTCAAGCTTCCTCTGGTCGGTGACTTGCATAAGACATGTTTGGGGCTTCCCTGAACAAAAGATATGCTGAGAAGATGCTTACAGATTTCCTCTTCACATAGTATGTATCCATGCTCTTGAAACACAGATAATTCTTCCATTCTCCTACAGGAAAAAACAGCATTAATTTAGAATGAATGATCAGGGGACCAGAGATGCAGCCTGAAAAAGGCTGTCTCTAACTGACAGAGCAAACACATCAACAAGTATAAGGTTAGAGGAATTTAATGAACCTTAGATTTCCTATTATGGTATATTTTATAATATGATCCTAATAATTTAACCAGATTCATTAAGTCAAATAACCTGTGTAAGTATGTCTTCCTTCATAAGTACAAACTAGGTAAGGCATTCATCTGCATATCCTTTTCTGCAGCTCAGATTTATTGACCACTGCCTCCTGAGAGGAACAACCTGGGGCCGTTGAATGGTACTTTAATTTTGAGAAAATGTAGAATTGTTATCAAGTCCTGAACTATTACTCATGTTCCCCATTACATGCCAGTGAAGGCAAAAACAGATGTGAATGAATGCAAAAATAACATTATATTAGTGCTGAGTCTTTGACATCAGGAAAGCAAGTCTGATAAATCTACATCCTTAAGCATAGTCCTGTAACAAGATGCCTTGCTGAGATGGCAACATTTTGCATCATGTCTCCAGATCAGCCAGTACTTTTGTCATTCTAACTATGTGCAGTATTTACGGTTTTGTCAAGAATTCAGAATGTTTCTTCTATATGAAAAATGTCATGCACACCTTTTAGTAAAGTAAAAGGAGAAAGGGTATGAAAATCATAGTCAAACAAACAAATGAAAAAAAAAAAAAAAAAAAAGAGGAATTAAGTCTGATATAAGGAAATGCCATAAAGCCTTTGATTTGTTTACATAGAGACTACAAGACATGACATACCCTACTCAGTTTCTATTCCCATTTAATTAGAACTGAAGGAATATAAATACATGCTAATATTTAGAAATTTAGGAAACAATCTCACCTGGCAAAATATAATCTCCAAACAGTTTAACTCCAGTATCACTCTGTTGATTCATAGAATCATAGAATCACCGAATGGTTTGGGTTGGAAGGAACATACCACCTAGTGCCAATCCCTTGCCATGGGCAGGGACACCTCCCACCAGCCCACATTTCCCAAAGCCCCATCCAGCCTGGCCTTGAACACCCCCAGGGATAGGACATCCACAGCTTCTCTGGAACACCTATGCCAGTGCCTCACCACCCTCTTAGTAAAGATTTTCTTCTAAATACCTAGTGTAAATCTCCCCCTTTTAGTTTAAAGCCATTCCCCCTTGTCCTATCACTGTACTCTCTGTACCAGCTTTCCTGTAGGCCTCCTTTAGGTACTGGAAGGAGGCTATAACGTCTCACCAGAGCTTTCTCTTCTCCAGGCTGAACAACCCCAACTCCCTCAGCTTGTCTTCACAGGAGAGGTGTTCCAGCCCTCTGATCATCTTTGTGGCCCTTCTCTGGACTTGTTCTAACAAGCCCATATCCTGCTTGTGCTGGAGGTCCCAGGGCTGAACACAGCACTCCAGCTGGGATCTCACAAGAACAGAGTAGAGGTAGACAATCACCTCCCTTTCCCTGATGGTCATGCCTCTTTTGCTGCAGCCCAGGATGTAGTTGGCTTTCTGGGCTCCAAGTACACATTGCTGGCTCATGTTGAGCTTCTCATCAACCAGCACCATCAGGTCCTTCTCCTCAGAGCTGCTCTTGATTCTACAAAGTCGTCTCTGATTTACCATTTAACACAAAGCACAGGATAATTTATGTACTATGTTAAATTGGATGTTTTATTTGTAATGAAGAGTGGTTGGTTTCTGTTGAGGATTCCTAGGAGATTTATCTCTCATGTTATCCCACTAAAGTCAGTAGATAAAACTGTGTAGAATAGGACCATCCTGTGTCTCAGTATATCTGATTTGATTTTTAAAGTGAAACTAATAGCAGTCCAATTGCACTACTTTTATTGTAATGAATTGTATATTTCTTACCTCCTATTTTATAAATTGCCTGTCTTCTTAGATTGCAAACTTTGATTTTAGGCATGTTTGCTTATATGATGGGTATCACAAATGCATCCCTCTGTGGAACAGAGCTACAGGCAATACTAGATAATTTGGCAAAATTAGTGTTCAGATATTCTTTCCCGCTCTTGATCATCCTCTTGCACTTGTGTCTGTTCATACCACTCCTGCCATTTCTTCTAAAACTTCTGAAAACAGTAAACCACATGTGGCAGCTAGGAAGAACGATCAACAGCATTTTCCTTATCATCTGAACAGAATTTAGATATGTTTTTTCAGGTAAGAAAGGGTAATGTACCTAACACACTCCCATGACATACACTATTATTTGTAGTCTAATTACCACAAAACCTGGGATGCTTGACATGGAATAAAGGCTGAGAAAAAATAAAATAGGAAAATTTTATTTAGTTTGCTTGTTTGTACAAGTCCAAATTACCAATTGCAAACTTCATATAAGCAAAAAAGTATAAAATCTATTATGGCACTAATGAAATCCCACAGTACTGACAGAAATGACCTGTTCTATTGGATGATCTGTAGGGTTATTGAGTTCCTGTAGATGTTTCAAGGAGGTTTCTAGCACAAAAAGAATAAATGGATTTCCTGCCATGTAACAGCAGAAATCCACTACAGTGACCTGTAACCTGTGAATTTAAAAGCAGCAAAAGTGAAGGAAGGTTCAGACATAATAAGTTTGCTTTAAAAAAATCCCGTACATTTGCAATAACAAAATGTTGTCTTTTGATTTAGCACATATTGGGAGAAAATTCAAAACAGATATAGTCACACCTTGTGGCAAGGGCAACTGCAGAGGGAAAAGCTGGCTTTTCCTCCATACAAAAACACAGAGTTAGGTAAGGAACACAACCCAACGTGACCAGCTTTTTCTCTCTCTTAATGGTTTTATTGAACAGCCAGAATAGACATTTTTTTCACACACAACAACACAGAGTGCTGCTCTGTAATACTTGGATATTAATTGTTACTACAATGGGATAACTACAAAGAGCAGTCATGTTTGAAAAACATTTGGAGCATGACTTTTCACTCTTCAAATAAATATTGCCTGACCAATTTTTACTTCAAGACTTATTTACTATAACTTCTGTTTTCATCAAAACTTTGAGAAGAACAGAAAGTTCACTAAGCACACCAACCTTTTCCCCAATATCAACCAAAAATTAATAAAAACATGCCAAAGGCAACTGCTTTTTAACTTGCATCCAGTTTCTCATTATCATTCCCCTTCTCATCTCCTCCTTCACTCAAATGCTTAGATCAGAGAGAGACTTGCTCCAAGGCTTGCTTCGTAGGTAACAGGCACTTGTTCATTTTAATGACTGTCACTCTCTCAACATGAATATAAGAAAGGCTTTACTCTTTTATTCAAATAATGGTCCAAGTATTATGAAAATAAGCTCCTTGTAAAGTATTTCATGCTGGGTATGTAATGAACTTGAGAATAAAAACTGTTTTCAGTCCTGCCTGCAATTTCTTCTGTCTGTCTATTGGAAGATGTGCTACACAGGAAGCACAAAGTAATCTCATGAAAAGGTAAAGATGAAAATCTGGAAGTGCTAGGTCTGAACCAGGCCAAACCCAACATTTTTTGACATTTCTCATAAAATGGAGATTGTTGAGCCTGTAGCGCCTCAGTGAAATCAACATCCGTGTCAGTTCTACTTTGAATAGTTTTTCAAGATTCCTAGGGCTCTGGGGAAAAGCCAGCTATTCAGTCTCTCATCTGTGACAGACCCTCCTGGCTCAGTTATCAAGACCCAGAGCTTCAGTTTTATTTCATTAGATAGCATTTCATCAAGGATCATTTTTATACTACCAGTGCATTCCCAGTACATCTATTGGCCTCTCGATGTTTTGAATTTATATTTTGTATAAAGTATAAGGAAGAAGAATTAAGGAAGGAAAAGACTTAGTTTTAAAGTTCACTGCTCCATAGAATCTATAGTGACACTAAATGTTAGATTAACAGCACTAAGTACATGTAAAATGCCACTGAATATTCTTGTTTTACTATTACGGGATTTTGTTATGCTAGCAGTGACCTTTCATGGATTAGTATCAAATTAGTATAGTGTTCTGGGAGCTGAATCATTGTTAAAGATTTGAGATTTAACAGTGAAAAGAAGGCAGTCAGATAATCCTGACCTTCTGATCCGGATTAACTGCAAGAAGCCAAATGTAGCCCCATTTTCATCCAAGAAAATGTTGCAGCCAGGACTAATGGGCAGTTTCACTTACCACAGATACACCCAGGGAACTATCTAGGAGTTCAGTGCTATTTCATCTTACAAAACCAGAACTACATACGGATGGATTTTGTTATGTCCCTTGGCCTGGTTTGGCATGCTGGGATCTGCTCTCAGCAGAACTGTTGACAGGATGCCATCAATGACATGTTGGTGCTGGTGATCCCTGCCAGGTTCTCACTGCCAGAGCTAAAACACACATCTGAAGAGTGAGTCCCCACCCTGTCCTCAGCAGGACACAGAGACCTGGGTTACACCCTAACTTGGCGCTCAGGAATTATAAGAACATAGTCGAAGATTCATCTCAATGGCTGTCCCATAGAGTGTCCTCAAGATCTCTGCTTTCCCTCACTGCTTTCTTCTTTGCCTAGAGAGGTACCGAAAGTTTTATTCTCCCTCACAAAATTTAGCAAGTAATATTTGCAACAATTCACACACATACATACACACAGACACACACACACACACACACATACACAAAAAAAAAAAAAAAAAAAAAAAACTATTTGATAAAGGATTTGTAAATAAAGTAGAACAAAGGCACAGTGGAATAGCTGGGTCTGTATTCTACCCAGGTTATAACCAAGCAAGTTATCAAATGAAATTTTGAGAGCATCTAAAAGAAGAGATATAGATACTATTTTATTTTGACACCTTACTCTGCAGATCTACAGGTTCCTGCAGATCTACAGGTTCCTGCAGATCTACAGTTAACACTTTGGAAAAATGAACTTGGCAAGTGAACCAGCTTTTCAGCATAGTATCATAATGCCTCAGAGCATTCATCCCTCCAGAAGACAAAAAAAAAAAAAAAAAAAGTCCTACTCCTATCACTTTTAAATGCACACTCTATTTGATTTTCTCCTTTTCTGTAAATACTGAAAATATTGTATTTTTTTTTCCAATAAAAGAATTTCATGAGACATGAATGATGGTCCTTACATCTTCCATTACAGAAAGATCACTGGTAAAACTAGTTCCCTCCTAAAGCCAACTTCCAATCTAATACAAAATGGAAAATAAACCAGTTCTAAAACAGAAGTGCCAGCAATCTTAAGAAGTAGCACACATGTCCTACCAGCTATTCCTTATCTGCAAAATATATCCTCTTCCTCCATGACTAGTTTTTAGATGAAACTATAGCATAGAAACTTTGGCTGTAGTTTCCCCTTATGGAAGAAGTCAGTTAACATAGCTCACGGTCAATCCAGCCAACTGACTTGAAATGTCGAATCTTTCATACAAGAGACCACATGTGTTATTGAGGATCTCTTCCAATGTTCCACTGGGGTCAGGATCACACTGCCAAATCTCATGATTATAGTAATAAAAATATGTCTTTATGTGCAGAGTGGATCAGACACAATTGTAACCTGAGCAAAAATGTTCTTAGAGCTGTAGAATGGCTTGGGTTGGAAGGGACCTTAAAGGTATTCTAATTCCAAGCCCCCTGCCATGGGAATGTTGCAGCTTTATTAGCAGAAATTCTCTCCTCAATACCCACGGCACATCCTTCAGCTTCACTTCGAACAGCCCTGAATTACAAGTTTAAGTTGCCTATTTGTTTCATTTTGTGCTCGTTACAGTTCAGCAACAAAGATTAGCAATAAATATAACACACAATCTTGTTTTTGCTGGTTCATAACAGCAGTTTTGCTCTACCTCAGCTACAACCATACAGTCCTGTACCTTGTTTCTCCTTGTCAAGGTACTTCTGAAGGCCTGGAGTTATCCAGTAGAGAAGAAACATAAAATATGAAGCAAATTGCAGGCTATTTTAATCTGGTCCCTGATGGCTGAAATATCATTACTACAGAACTAATGCTATTGTTTAATATAATAGAAACATTCCTTTGTTCACATTGGTCTTTAGTTGTTTATTTTCAGTGAGTTTCAGAAGTTTGTATCATTAATGTGTTTTGGGATAAAAGCATCAAGCCGCTTGTACACTCAAACATTTACTAAATTCACTGCAGGAAGATCCTGCAGCTGTCAGGTTTGGCAGGCACTCATTGAAATTTCTCTCCATTAACCCTCTTGAATAGACTTCATTAACCTGGCAGACATAATACATATGATTTTATCTCTCTTAATTCCATTCCATTATTATTTCAATCCGTTTGTTACATCACCTCATTCCACCCCAAACTGTTGATGCCTCTCTGACACAAACTCTGATCAGATGCATTTTTAGCGCTATGCTCTGCTTCCATTTTCTCTGCTGCATGTCTGCTTCTAAGCTGTGAGGCCAGGCGGGACAGTACATCTCCAAGAGAATGACGCCATCCTGCAGGTGGTGACAGGACCCTACAGCTGTGCATTATCATGGAAGTAGAAAAGAGGGTTATAAGGCAATGTGGAGAGAGGGTATTAATCCTTTTTCAAGTGGCACAGTAAATAATGCCTTATCTGTAAACGACATCCAAGGAAGAAGAGAAATAAGGTGAGACTCCCTTAGCAACCTTGCCATGAAGCATCAGCAGATGCACGTGAAAAGCAATGTGTGGGATTTCCCAAGGCCAAACAGAGAGAGCTGTAAGAACTCTACTTTTTACTTCCTGATTTCCATTTTCCCCACTTCTTTGGTTTATACCCTTTATTTTCTGTTTCTTCTCTCTCTCTCTCTCACTCTCATGTTGAAAAAAACACTGCAAAGCCTTTCATAGACTTTTTTTTTCCAGCATTTCCCATCTCCCTTGCCATCACAATGGGAAATATGTCAGTCTTTGCTTTTTCAAGGTAGCGTTTCTTAATGATATATATTTTTTAAATACACTATTCAGTAATGAAGACATTTTAAATCTGAAAGGACAAGTAAAACAAATATATATGCTCTGAAAACCTCAATCGCTGCTTGCATTTTAATGTTTCATGATCTGCAATATCACAGTATTTTTCAAAGTTATGTGTAATAAAGGTGACCTTTTCACTTCTCAGGAAAAACCCTAAATAATTAATTATCTGTCTAGTACTAACGTCAATAAACATAGTCATCATTTCTTGAGATTTCTGACAGCAGGTGGGAAAAAAAGCAATACATTCAGCTCTCATGTACTTCATTTGCTGAAACTGGTCTTCCTTGGATTTACAGTGCTCTCTTGTGGCCACATCGGGTACCTACAATCCAAAAATATACCGCTGCCCTAAATCCTTAGTCTTTTTGGCTACTATGGTCACTCTCAAAATGCTACAGACATCTGCCAAAACAGATGGGTTTAGTGACAGATGTTCTCCCCACCCCACCCCCTTCATCCCTCCCATCAAGTTACATAAATTGTAAAATTATCAAAAATACTCCCCAAATACTTTAGTATTTGAAAACTGTTGGGGGGGAGGGAGATTTACTACTGTCCATGAAAGAATAATTTAATATGACCTTTTTTTTTTTTTTTTTCCTAGCATGGATTTTAAATCTATGATTTATAGCTTTGGAGATATATCACAAAATCTCCTTGAGATTTTGTATCTCCTTGAGATACAAACATACCTAGGGTGGAGGAAATCTACTTCATCCTGCCAGTGTGTGCTCAGGCCAGATCCACCTCCAGGCTCCTTCCATTTCAAATGGGCACCGCACAATATCTGTCGACTTGCATCTTCTCATGTGGAGAAGGTGGGAGATGGAATTGTGTGTGAAGCAGTCATGACATAGCTATAGGCAGGGCCATACCCACAGAGCTGCACTCTGGTGACAGCCATGCTCTTGTGTTGGTGTACAGCACCCCAGAGCAGAGGCTGCTATCTTCCAGCCCTTCCTACCGCTCTCCACTCTCCCAGCCTCCTCACAAGGAGCTACTCCATTTCCTTCCTTCCCTTTCAGCTGGATATCCTCCATCCCTTTACTACAAAGTTCCCAGTATGACCCTACCCCAGGCTCCTCTCACCCCTTCCCAACACTCTGCCTCTTTTTAGCCCTCATAACCACCACCTATCTCTGGCAGTTACTTCTCCTGCTCTGGGTAATGGCCCCACACCCACCTGGTTCAAACCCTCACTCACCTAAGGGCCTGGCTGCCCAATTTACCTGCTCCTTGCAGTCACACAGTAGCTTTTGCAACACTGAGAAAGGCACCAGAAGCCCCTGCTCATCTTCTCTCTGTCCAGTCTATCTCATATGCAGAGAAAGGCGGGAGAAAAAAACTCCAATAAGCTCAAGTGGGCACGAACATCAGATAAATTGGTTTATCCTCCTTTGTTTCTCTGCATTGAGGTAATAGGTCCAGAAAGAAAATACCTAACTCCGCAGGTGTGTGGTGTCTCATCCAAAGTCTTCACTTCCATATAATTAAGCATACACCATTAAATCTTACACATTTACATAGTAATAGCAAAGATGCTTCAAGATGTGATAACCTTCATAACCTAATTCATTAATTCACAGGCATTCAAAACAAAATATTGCTGGTGATTTTAAAATATTCTTTTGATCAGTAAAAATGTTCAATTACAAAGGCATAACTTAAGAAGAATCTCTGTATTAGACTAGACCATTTTTGTTTTTACCTCATCCTAAATTGGAAGGAAGGAAGGAAGGAAGGAAGGAAGGAAGTAAGGAAGGAAGGAAGGAAGGAAGGAAGGAAGGAAGGAAGGAAGGAAGGAAGGAAGGAAGGAAACCTTCAATCAACAGGCAGAAAAATCTGAACTGGAAACCGAGTTATTAATTAGCATCTATCACTGATTTGATCAATTTTCTTTTCATAAAATATCCAGTTTTATTTCTCCAACTTTACTGGTAGTGTAAAAACAAGTGCTCAAAGGAAGATAAGATGAAATGCATCTAATGTAATATTTAAGTCTGCTTTGTACAAAATTTTCAGAAAGAAAATTTTTGGGAAATAACCTTTTCTCTTCTTGATGTTTTTCTGTTACCTCTAAATTAAAATTGCCCTTCAAAGACTTCAGAGTTCATAAATAACCTTGACATTCTTCCTCTGACTTACTGCATAAGTAATTTTAGCATCACTGTTGGACAGTTAGTGAACAATTGCTTTGAAAAATAAAGAAACAGAAAACTAGGAGTAAGAAATTCTGATTTTTACAAACAGTAGTCAAATTACCAAGTGTGAACCACAGTATGAGACTTAAAGTACTTCCTTGAGATTATTATCTCTTTGGAGTACCAAACTACTGTTTTTAAAGAGCAGATATACTTACGTCAAAGACACTGTGATCTTCTATAAGCCTACATAAGTAAAAAAGATGTTTCAAAGTGTTAAACAAATAACATAATATTTTCCTTAATGATTTACTAGTTAGCATGTTATAATATCATTAAGAATATTTCCTAATAGATTGAATGCTAAACATACTCGTATTTACTACTACACTATATTAATTCAGAGTAAGGCTGACTTTGAAGAGAAACTTTTTTAAAAAAATAGTTTTTACTGTACATTGGAATTACCTTGATTGAGCCACAGAAAAGACTATACCGTTGTCAATTAAACTTATTTTTTTAATACAGTGGTGAGCTGTGTAGTATTTAGGTATGGGCTAGCAGCTGCTCAAGTCATATGATGAAACTACTGTGAGCTTTAATGTAGTAAATCATCCTTTCACTAATAGGTTTGTGCTCCAGTTACAAGTTTTGTATCCAATTGTCTTAAAAAAAAATGAAATCACATTTCTACACACTTTGTAATTCTTCTTGATTTTATTGCTTGGTCCCTTTGATTCATTGTTAAAACCAAAATTGGTGGGATAGCTTTCAAACAGCACTTTTTGAAAGGCAGGAACATCTTAACGGTGTTATAAATATGAAATAGCTGTAAGAGTATCTTAAGCATTTCAAACCAGAAATTTTTAGAAATATTGCAGTTCAGACATCTTGGTTACAAGATTAATAAAATCTTAGGCTCCAGTTTTGCTGCGAACGCAATTAATCCCTTAAATCCAGTTTAATTGGCTCTTTGATGACAACTATTTTAGAGCCCCTTGCAGCAAGCATCAGTGGGAACAGACTTGTCACCATTACCAATAAAAACTGTAGTCTCAAAAATAAATTGCATCTATGCTCTGAAGGCACAAATGGATGAGGTCCTTTCCTATGAATCCTACATTCTCCTTTCATATGAAGGAAGAAAATCAATCTTAAAACAGCAAAAGCATTTGAGAATTATTTTGCTTTTTCTCAGCCTTATCCGGAGACATACTGATAGACCTAAAAATGTTGGCAGCAAACAAATTTCAGTGTTGCACAACGGAAAATTAGGGGAAAAAAATGAAAAAGTATAAAATAGAAGTTAAACAAAGGAATTGATCTGTAAATTATTATTTCTGGCAACTTAAAAGTGTAAGACATTATAGTGCTAGTATACCTAAGCACGTTACACTAAACATCTTTTTCAGAATTTTGGACAAGGTTGCATAAATAATATAAGCTGACGCACACTTCTATTTTTTTTTCTTTTTTTTTTCTTTTTTTTTTTTTTCTGGCAAAACATATACCTTTTTATATCTTAATCAAAGTAGAAATTCAGAGAGGCAGTGAGCAAACGTAAGTTTTAGTAATCTCTCTACATTGTAAGCTATGGCACAAAGTAAAATTTATGATGAATTTGACAAATTATGGATTTTAACCATATGAATGTTTTTAAGTAGCTTAGAAAATTTTATTTCTTTATCATTCTTTTAGCATTTTTAAAGCAGAATATTTGTCTGCATTTTTACATAAAATTATTTGACTTGTCAATGTGATTGTCTCTTTTTGCAATGCTATTTAGAATGTAAAGAACTGATCTCATTGTCTCCTGGAAAGCAAAAGTATCAAGAATTCAAGGTGGCTGATGTTACATGCATCATGTAAATACTGCATTCTCTTCAATATTGTATACTTGTTTTGGAACTTTTTGATGTCTTGTTCCAATACTAAAGGCTTCCAAACTGAGTTACTTTCTATAATATATGTAAAATGTGACATTGTAAATGAAAAACAAACAAACAAACAACAACAACAAAAAAACATGTCTGATAAAGATAGTGTGTACCAAGTGTAATGAGTTGTCACGCTCACACAGAAATTACACGATTCAGAATTCATCCAGACCTTTGGACTGCAAAATTAATTTTACATTACTTAAAAGCTGCGAGGTACAATAATACAAAGTCAAATGATTAACAATATGATATGCTATACATTTTTTTCTTTTAAAATTTTACATATAATGTTTAGTAACAAAGATCACTGAAAAATAGTAAACAAGTATAAGCCTATCCCTTCTTAACTATATTAATGGAAGAGAAGCTTACAGATTGGTTTGATCTCTTTACACTTGTCCTTCTCTCTCTTTCTGATGAGACAAATCAGAACTTCATTTTTGCAAACTTTTTTTCCCCAACATCCTTTTCATACTTTATTCCAGTAGTGTACATGTATAGATTTTTTTTACGTTGCGATTGAAACTGTTCACTTTAATACCATGAGGCATCAGCTTCTTTATATTTCTTTGCCTACTCCTTGCCCTTCGTTTACTTTTTGTCATTGTTCCCTTTCACATCCTTCTGCATTGCTCCATTTTCAATCACTCTCTTATTATACCACTCTGTCTCCTTTACTTTTTTTTCTATATTTTTCATTTCACATAATTCTATTTCATGTCCCTTATCTCCCTGAGTTCTATTTTCCTTTAATTTCATTTGCATTCCATCCAACATAATTTTACCCACCTCGTCCATTTGAATTGTCATGTTCTGTTTCATCCATTCTTTTCCAGAGTCCATTTTCTGTTCATTTCAGATTTTTTTTTCAGCTTAATTTTGATGGAGAGGAAGGAGAAAGGGATACCTTTACACACAAGGATATTTTAACTGATTCAAAAAGGGTTCACTTTTTTTTTTTACATTTATCTTAATTTTTACCTTGGATTTTAAACCAAAATATCAAGATTTCTATGTAAATTTCAAGGCTAATGAGAATCTACAGTGTGATCTGCTGGATTTAGTAATAGTTTTAGCGTCAGATTTCAACAGGTAAACACTATACAAATTGGTGTTAATAGGTCAGTAGTTTGTTAAAGTAAGGCAGTATAATTATATATATACAAAACTTTGTTATATATACAGGAGTTTGTTGCATAGCTGTTCATTAAACAATATTATATATCTACTTCCCCTCACAAACTGTGTATTAGCGTCAGTAAGAAAGACTAGTCCTTGAGAAAGAGGTTAAGTAGAGAGATTTCTGCTGATTTACAGATGCTACATTCTTCTCCTTGAATTCCAGTTTTTCTCTCTTGGTCTCTGTCTTGTCTGTGCACATTAATGCAAAGCTATGGGTATTACATCCTGATCTCAATTAAGTCTTTTTCTCTTAATCATTAATGTTGACATTACAGGAAGGATTTCTGAGATGTCCATAAAAGCCTTTTCTTTTGACAGAGATGTTATTCTTCCTCATTATTGAATGATGTGACAAGTAATACATAGAATTATACATATGCTTTATACCATCTGAGGTGAATGCCTTTTCTCACAACATTTTGAGACAAAATAATAGATAAGGAATAAGAAACCACATAACAGAAATAGTTCTAAGGCGGACTAGAAATATAACATCCAAAGATGATTCAATTAACAATGATGGAATTAATGATCTAATGGCAAGTGAAGCAAAAGAAGGTGCTTTTACCTTTTTGTCTCCCTACATCCCCTCCACATGCACTCTATGGCTTAAAACTGTGTTGCCAATATTCTTCCCTATGTCACAGGGAATGTCACAGGGAACTTCGTCTATATCACAGAACTAACGTACTTTGGCAAGGCCAGATCTGGCTGGAGATACTTTCTTACACTTCAGAGAAAGATTGTCTTTCAGGTGGAAATCCCAACTTGAGGATTGTGACCATAGATTCAGAGAGCCTTCTTAACTCAAGGTCTGTTTTCTCTGACCACCCAAACACTTAACCACAGATGAACACATCTGAGGAAGTCCACCACAATATATTTCACAATATATTTATATTTAAGCTTTTGCTGTGTAGTTTGTTTGTCGGTTGGTTTGAGGGTGTTTTAGTTGCTATGGGAAGTGTTGTTTTTGTTTGTTTGTTTGTTTGTTTGTTTGTTCTTTTGGCTTTTGCTGTGTTCAATTATGCTTGGTGGTCAGTTCTGTAGGCAGATATCTCTTCAGTTTAACTTTCATGGAACTCTGCAAAGCAACTGCAAGTTACTTTCACAGATAGACAATTTGCCTCAATACTGCCTATTTTGACTACAACATTGGGTTTAATGAGCAAGTCTCCATAACCTCTGAACTCTTTTTCTGCATTTTCTTCCCCAGGCTGAACAACCCCAAGTCCTTCAGCCTCTCATCACAGGAGAGGTGCTCCAGCCCTTTGATCATCTTTGTGGACCCCCTCTGGACTTCTTTTAATACATTCATACATCTTGTGCTGGGTACCCCAGAGTTGAACACACATGAGACTGACTGGCCTGTAGTTCCCAGGGTCTTTTTTTTTTTTTTTTTTCTTTCTCTTTTTTTTTTTTTTTTATTTTAAGAAATGGGGGTTATATTTCCCCTCTTCCAGTCAGTGGGAACTTCACCAGACTGCCATGATCTCTCAAATAAGATGGGTAGCGGATTAGGAACTACTTCTGCCCATTCCCTCAGGACCCGTGAATGTATCTCATCAGGTCCCATGGATTTGTACACCTTTAGGTTCCTTAGATGGTCTCATACCTGATCTTCTCCTACAGCAGACAGTTCTTCATTCTCCCAGTCCCTGCCTTTGCCTCCTGGGGCGTAGGCTATGCAGCTGGAGCTCTTGCCGGTGAAGACTGAAGCAAAAATGTCAGTGAGTACCTCAGCTTTCTGCGTATCCTGCACAACATTGTATCCCGTTTCCTTCTGGATGGGGCCCACAATTTCCCTAGTCTTCCTTTTAGCACTTACTTACCTACAGAACCCTTTCTTGTTGCCCGTGATATCTCTGGCCAAATTTAATTCTAACAGGGCTTCAGCTTTCCTAACTTGATTCCTGAGTGCTAAAACAATGTCTCTGTATCCCTCTCAAGTTACCTGTCCTTACTTTCACCCTCTGTAGGCCTCCCTTTTCTGCTTGAGTTTGTCCCTGAGCTCTTTGTTTATCTGTGCAGGCCTCCTGTTTTTTTTGCCTGACATCCTCTTTGTTGGGATGCATTACTCCTGAGCTTGGAGGAAGTGATCCTTGAATAATAACCATCTTTCTTAGGCCCATCTTCCCTCTAGGGCTTTATCCCATGGTACTCTACTAGGCATATCCCTGAATTGGCTAAAGCTGGCTCTCCTGAAGTCCAGGGTAGAGAGCTTCCTGTGCACCCTCCTCACTGCCCTCAGGATCCTAAACTGCACCTTCATACCCCCTACCAGCTACTATCTGTTGGTGACAATAAAGTCCAGCATAACACCTCTCCTCATTGGATCCTCTATCACTTGGAGAAGGAATTCATCATCAATACATTCTAGGAAACTCCTGCTTTCCCTATATGCCCTGCTGTGCTGTCCCTTCAACAGATATTGGGGTGGTTGAGGTCCCTCATGAAGACCAGGGCTTGTGAATGTGAGGCTGCTTCTATCTGTCTATAAAGGGTTTCACCTGCTTGGTCTTCCTGATCAGGTGGCCTGTAGCAGACACCCACTACGTCCACTGTCCCTGCCCTCCCTTTAGTCCTGACCAAGCAGCTTTCTGTCAGAAATGTTCTCATCCAGCCCCAGGCAGAGCTCCATGCACTCCAGCTGCTCATTGACATAGAGGGCAATGCCCCCTCCTCACCTCCTTTCCTGTCCTTCCTAAAGGACCTGTATCCTTCCATTCCACTGCTCTAGCCATGGGAGCCATCCCCTCATGTCTATGCAATGTCAATGAGGTCATAGCCCTTCAGGTGTGTGTACATCTCTAACTCCTCTTGTTTATTCCCCATGCTACATGCATTAACATAGAAACATTTGAGTTGGGCCCCTGATGAAGCTGGCTTACTGGCTGGAATCCCTTTGTGCTGCTCTTCAGGTGCTCTCCTGCCAACCCGTGACCCTTCTCCAGGCTCAGGCCATCTACCACAGACACTGGCATCAAACTGGGAGAAGCAGCATGGATTGACGTTCCCCTCCCCCAGCAACTTTAGTTTAAAAGTGTTTCACTGAAAGTGTTTTAGCTAAGTCTATTTCAGCCTATGCTGAAATTGCCAATATCTGATTATTTAGAAAAGTACTGGTTCTAGCACCAGTATTTGCATTTAGAAAGATCTTAGAGACCATAAATTTACATTAGACCCTGTGGGTATGGATTATATGACTCACCCAAGTTGCTTCATTTCTGAAAACCATACAATCTTTCATGGAAAGGGAGATGACAAGCTGTTTTCTGTCTTTCACTGCCATGATTCTGTCTTTATAGTCTCATTAATAATCTTAAAACTAATTTTCATCTGTATGCAGCTAACACATTTATCTAAATCAAAGTCAGCAAAGCCTTCCTTCACAACAGGACTGCTGATGAGATATGAGGGAAATGGTATCCCAGCATGAAAACTGAACCTAACTTCTTACATATTCCCCACGCTCAGGAGAGGAATTTCACTGAAAGACTAATTCATTTTCAAAAACATCACTGACCAAACTAACATTTTCCTTTCCTTTTAAATGTAATACTTTAAGCCATCAAAGGTAGTCTACCACTATATCTAACAGAACTCAGCCATGATAGAAGTAAATTGATAAAGGAAGTGGACTGGCTACTTGAGGCATGGAAAGACAAGGACCTAAAGTTCAAATTTTAAAATGCAATGACGTGCCACTTGTCACTCACCAGGAAAATACTATAATAATACATTATCCTATTTATTAAACTTAGCTTTTTCCTATAGATTTGAGTTTCAAAAAGATTGAAGAAGCAAAACAGCCCTTACATATTATGAGAACCTGAATAAAGAGTAAAGAGTTTAAATAAGTTAATCCTGGTTGTTTCTCTATAACAGGACACTTGGATGAGAATAAATGTGTTTTCTCTTGATTTCTGACTGCCTTATCAACTTTTACATGGAGAAGAAGAAGCTGTGGTAATTCTTCAGCTTCTATAGATCAGTGCCAACCCATTCCCCCCCCATACCTCAAGATCAGGATTTTTTGTGGAGAAGAAGGTAATGCAATACCAGAATGTACAGAATGTGTATGTCAGAAAGAGAGCAAGAACACAGCAAGAAAAGTTTGTATTGTTATAATGTATCACACCAGCCCCAGGTTCCAGTCCTTATTATAGGTGCTGGCTGTGAAATAGAAAAGCTAGGAAGATGCAATAGTGCAGTCATGGAGCCACACAGTGACTCCCTGAGGAGTTCATGTGTAATCATAAAAAAGTTCAACTATAAATTTTCTTTTATGGCTTGAAATCTTTCTTAAAGTGATCCAATGAGGTGGGACAGCTCTTTCCTCTGATGAATGCCCTAGTTTACCTCCAATCCAGTAGATGCCAGGCACAGGCTATAACTGCAAGCCTTACAAACTGTCCTAGCAGCTGTTTTCTCAGGAGGAAAAGACAAATCCTTTTCTATCCTTCTGTTCCACACAACCAAATATCTGACAAGAAAATTTTGCAATGATCACAACAGAAGCTGCTTTCCTCAGCTGCTTCCTCCTCCACACACACACAAAAATGCACTTTTATGGAGGGAAGGTGTGATCAAGGCAGCAAGAGGTAATAAGACTCTGAGTGACTTTTTTTTTTTTTTTTTTTTTAACTGAATCATGCCATTAAACATTCAGCCTACACATTAATTATTGAATGACATCAAGGATTCAGTCCAAAATTGGATCTGACTAGTACACTTAATTTACCTACTGCACCAAACAGCTGTTCAGCTTCTGTTGAATTTGAAAGCAAATGTAATTAGTGCATGTTCACTGCTGCTTTCTCATTACATTGCCAGCCCATATCATTGGAATAGTTAATTACTGCAGAGACAATGGCTTGACTTACCTGATACAGTACATGATTATTCATCATTGAATCATTTTTTCTTCTTCACAGGTAATTTTGTTAACATCCCTGACAGTACTTAGCAGTGAATCCCCTTGATCTTTTGCATTATTATGTCTTCTCAAATGTTACTCAAATTCTCCAGGTAGCTTGCTTCTCTAGATTTTAACGAGACATGAGGTATAACTTCAGTTGACACAGCATGTAACTGGAGAAATAACTTGATTAAGTGGTTCCATGGCAGAACACAGCAAAACATGTTATTCAGTCACTGCTCATCTCTCCAACCTTTATGCTTTGGGGCTTTTCTCTTGCTCACAATCCAAGTGCCTGTTAATGGAATCTCCTTCTTTCAGTGATGGCTCAAAATTGATGCTGAGAGAAGGAAGGATTATTCCATAATTGGTCTTGTTCTCAATAGACTTGTTCCACTTCTACACAGCTTTTTTTTTTTTTTTTTTTTTTGACTCTGGGTGTGTCTTTTAGCTCTCCTTTGCCTCAGTACTCCATCACTAAAACGGAGGTAGCTGACTTTCCAGCCCTGCCTACCAGATGTTACATCTCCTCTCAGATACAGTTTCTTCTCTCAAAAGGAAGCTCTGCCTGGGTGAAACCTGAGGACTTCACACTTTATCAGTGACCTCCAAGCTGGTGAAAGACAAATTGCACAATTTATCTGACAATCCTGGATATTTTTGCAGTGCACATGCACATCAGCTGTGCTGTGCTGGCATGGCAATGCACCATAGTTCTCAGAAATGCCAGATTTAGTCATTTACTGCACATGTTTGGCATTATTGCCAGGCATCTGCAAAACAGCCCTAAAACTGTTCTGCTGCATTTGCCCTCCCATTGCTTTGCAGAAATACCTGTATACTTTGGCAGAAGAAGGTCACTGAAGTCCTCAAGAAAGGTTTTACTGATTTAGACAGTGCTGAACATTCGTCATCTTTTTCATACATGAAAACCTGTTAGCAATCCTTGAAGAAAAATAATGTAAAGAATCAAGGAAATGTATTAAAAAGTTTATGAAGGTTTAGGGTAGAGAAGCCATGGAAAATTCTTGACAAAAGAAGGTTAAATAAAATTATTCTTTAAAAAAATACATGATTCTCAGAGAGAATCTGAAGAAATTGAGACAGGGCTCCTAAAGCAATTCAGGAGGCAAATAGTCCCTTTAGGTACCACAGCACTATGTTGACACTTAGAGATCAGTAAAGTAGAATTAAAAGGGCTTCTCTGCCACCTGAAAGAGACTTCATATTTTTCAAAGACTTTTCATGTTCTGAGAGATCAATCTGACATTTACTTGGTTCACTCATTCTTTCTTCTCACAGATATGCTTGCCTTCTTTTCTTCTGACTCCCCTACATGAAACTTCTTATCAGTATACATTTAACAGAGAATCCCCAACAAAAAGGCTGCATGAGCAACTAAGCAGTCCACAAACAATAAACCTAAGCAATATCTGATCTGCACATCAAACCCCTGTATTAGCTAGGAGCTCCAAAGAACAGCAAATGTTTGCTTTATATGCTATAACTTTCAGTCTGACTTTTAGAAGGCTTTAAAGCTGTTTTGGTATTTTTTTTTCCTATGTTTGTTTTGGTTGGTTTGTTGTTGTTTTGTTTTTTTTCCTTTTTAACAGCTTTAGACCTCAAGGTTATTTTTGGGTACCTCAGTTCATTCCATAAGGAAAAACTGAACAAGTGAGAAAAAACAGCATGTGGAACGTAGGTAATTTGGCAGTCACTGCTGAAGGGGGTACAGACCAAATCAAACTTCAGGCAAAGTTACCTTTCACCTCCCACAGGAGCAGCCTCTGCAGCCTGTTCATGTCACTGAAAAAGCCTGAATGTCAAATAAGAGCAATCTACTCTTTATTGACATAAATAAACAGGGAATTACGCAAATTCAGAGTAGGTAATTGCCTGAAATAAGCAATTTTGAGCAGCTAGTAAAGTCAGTGCTATCACCCACACAAATATTGACTCATTTATTAAGAGTAATTGGTGAGGAAAGAAAAATGCAATAAAGAAAAAAAGTGAAAAACAATTTTTTTAAAGGCCCTGAAGGTCTCTCTTTTTTATATTCTGTGTTCTGTAAATTCTCTAAACTGGATTTTGCAATGGACATTTTCTTTGTAGATCTTTAACATTTCAGTAAAGCATTTCGTATTTGTTTCAGCTTATGAATTACACAATAACCCATGACAAGAGTAATTCGTTAATATCTTTTAACATGAAGCAAATTAACAAAAAGCCTCAGTTTCAGCTTCGGACTTCTTTTGGTGCAGCATAAAATCTCTCAAAATGGTACTTCAAAGGATTATTCTACAAATTGGTAGGGACGTGCTCAAAAGGTACAAGTGCAGAATGGCTGAGCTGAGAGAAAGGACAAGCACATGGCAATGTGGCACTACCTTCTGCTTCTGCAGTGGGAAATGATGCAGCCTTGAAGGAATTTCCAGGACATATGTTCCAGCTGCATCTGCCTCCTTGTCCTCCCTCTGTTTCCCTGTCTTCCGTTTCAGAATTTTGTTCCAGACTTCAATCCAGTCCAACACACTGCTAATCTCCTCTTTAATATCCTCTGTGCTTTAAAGCAGTAGTTCTGAGACCTTCTCAGAAGATAGGGAAATACCATAAGCCCCATTTTACAAATGGGAAACAGCAGCTGAAGCACAAGCAGAAGTAATCTGCTGCAGAACTGGGATTTCAATGCATTTCTAAGAATGGAGTGATTCAAGCAGTAAGCACAAAGTTACCTTTCATCTTGGAATTCTACTGTCTGGACTCCTGCCCTATCTATAGTGAAAAGGATGTAAGGTAATCTTTAGACTTTTAAGGATATGAATCTTCTGAGGTTCAAACATATCTCCATTTGAAATGTAGGCTATCAGCATCCCCATTTTTTTGTTTGTTTGTTTGTTTTGTTTTGTTTACTAAATTAGGATCAGTCACAGAATGCAAGTTTTTATTAATTTTGCATTAGATCACCTCCTCTTGTAAGGTTTTGTTACTTGCACTTCAGAAAATATCAGCTGGTCATAACGGTTACTCATTCTTCTTCATGGCGATGGTTGTAATACGGGATTCTACATTTTCATCTATTTTGTCTGCAATGGAGAACAGTGAGATATTTGAGATCAACAGTAGTTGTTTCCCAGATGTTACGAATATCTAAATCTTCTTTAAGTCATTTTCTAAGTACCTAGAGCATTTATAACTGCATGGGTAAGAGAACAGGAGTATAGCATTGGACAAGAGACTAGGACCAAACCGGTACAAAATAAACTGAAATGGATACTTTATTATGAGTAAATGAAGCTGACATAAAATTTTGAAAAGCAAAGGTAGCATTGGGAAAACCTATGACCTGGACTTTAGAAATTCAGTGAGAGATTTCAAAATTTTGAAATTACACATAATAAAATTATGACATAATTTGAGTAAAACACTTTTTTTTTCATTCCCTCTCCACTACCCCCTCACCCTCTGGACAGATATATGTCAGGATTTAACAGGCATTACAATGCATATAACCTGGGAGGAGGACATGAACTATTTGAAAGATGAGTGTAGAAGAAACACTAGGGAAAAGATTTATAGTATTTTTATATTACTATTCAGTATTTTTGCAAATATTTCCTTTAATGAAGAATCAGACTAATTTCGGGAATATGAGATATCCCTGGATTATTAGATAAAACAGAGCCAAGGCACAGGCATACAGATGTCTACAGTGCTCCCTTTTAAGTGAGCACTGTTTTTTGTTTTTTTCCCCAGGCACTGTTTTGCCATGTAAGCATCATCATCCTACCAGCCTTTAAGGCCTAGGCATGGTTTGGCATTTTCCATGACTGTTTCCAATTGCCAACTCAGCTGTAGCCACCATGTATTGGGGAAAAAACATCAGTTTACACATGTAGTCATGAGTCAACTGTGATGCTGAACCTCAAGGCATAGCTTCCTTCAAGTAGTAACATTTAATCTATAGAAATGCAGTCTTCTCAAGGCTATTATGCTGCAAATTATCTATAAACTCTGGTAGCAGCAGTCTGTCCAGGAAAGATCTCCCTCTCTCTTATAGCAGTTAAACCAAAAGATGTAATTGGCTAAGAACTATAACATGAGCAGGAACTAGTGCATCAACTAATTCACAGTACACTTCATACCAGCTTGCAGAGATGATTACTGAGGGAAACACTGATCATTTTACAAGTGCTTCTAAAGAGGAAGAGCAGGAAAAGTGCATAAGCAATGACAGCCGCTGTTGCAGAGAAAACACTCAGGAACATGGAAGAGAAAGTTACAGACAGTTCAGCAAAAAATCAGTTGATTTAAAATCAGCCACACTACCATAGCTATAATTAGACTTTGGGATCAATGATGGATCCATTTCCAGCCAATGTGCTGAGACAGCTGCAGCTCACTCCCACCAATACCAAGAGGCAGCACAACATGGGAGTGAAGAAGTGTGGCCAAGTGCTGGCAATATGCAGTAAAGCTGTTTTGAAGCCAACAGGCAGACACGGGCTGTTAACATAGGAAAAAAAAAAAAAAAAAAAAAAAAAAAAAAAAGACACCATCACTTGTAATGCACAGGAGTTGAGGCAAAGAACATTACCAGATAACATTATTAAAGTGATCTTGAGTACTGTGTGTAGTTTGGGGCTTTACAATATAAGAAGGACATAAAGCTATTATAATGTGTCCAAATGAAGCCAACAAATATGGTTAAGTGTCTAGAGGGTAAGATGTATAAGGAGTGGCTTAAGTCCCTTGGTCTGTTTAGCCCAGAGCAGGCTGGGGGAAGACCTCATGGTGGCTTGCAACTCCCTCACGAGGGGAGCAGAGGGGCAGGCGCTGAGCTCTGCTCTCTGGGGACAGTGACAGGAGCCAAGGGAACGGCATGGAGCTGGGACAGGGGAGGGTCGGGCTGGGTGTTAGGGAAAGGTTCTGCACCCAGAGGGTGGTCGGGCACTGGGACAGGCTCCCAGGCCATGGCACTGTGCCTGGCAGAGTTCCAGAAGTATTTGGACAATGCTTGTGGATATATGGTTTAGCTCTTAGTTTGCCCTGTCTGGAGTCAGGAGTTGGACACAATGATCATTCTAGTGGGAGGTGTCCCTTCCTATGGCAGGTGTGTTGGAATTAGATGATCCTTAAGGTCCCTTCCAATCTAACCAATCTATGATTCTATAATCCTCATGAGTCCCTTCCACTCAGGATATTCTATGATCTACTAGTTGGGTTGAAATACAATGTAATACAATGTCTGACTGCCCATACCATGAAAGAATAAGGTAGTAGTCACTCTAGGCTCTCTTCAGCAGTAGCTGACAGAGACATACTGTAATGAGATTGACTCCTCAGGTACATGCTGTAATCAGCTGAAGGCTCTCACAGAAGTTAGTATGAAACCTGAAATGCAGAGATCTGTCAGTCCTGGTGGGGCTGCTGAGGAAGGAACCAGGGAGAGCAGAAAGCCCTGACATCCTCATGCCTATGGAAACCAGAGCTGGCAGCTGTGCCTTTTCATTTTTACAGCCTTGAGCATTTTTTCAGTGGTGAAAAGCCTTCAAGAATATCTTGTATGTTTGGGAAACCTCCCATCAAGGAACAGAGCACAGCAAAGGAGTTGTTACTTGGTAATCTTGAAGATATACTGAGATATATTGCTTGATTTGTCTGGGACTAAAAAGGTCACTGACTGTGACCTCTAGGTTCTGGTGTGCTGTGCTAAATCACCCAGCCACTGACAGTCTGTACTGAGCCTTTTGCCAGGTACCATTGCAGAAACAAAAGTCTCCAGACATCAGCCTATCCCCAAATCTATTCCAGTGATAACAGATAAAGACTGAACGGGACTTTCAGACATCAGGCCTGCAGCTGGCAACAGTTATTATATAAGGTGATAGGAGAAGGTAATGCAGGATGTTTTTATCAAGCTTAACAGAGCCAGAAACAGAGTACTAGTCTGAATGCTAAGAAGCTGTAGCTCAGGAGAACACAGGGCTTCACTAACAGAAATCTCTGGGGTCCTGGGAACTTCTGAATAGCCCCCATGAAATGAAAAGACCAAGTTCTTGAGGGCAATCCAAGAAATTAAAAGAGTAGCCTTCTACAGCATTTGCCTGGGATTCCATGTGCAAGTGATGCATAATATTAAATGAGGAAATAAAGAATAGGCAGTACAGATAGAGAACCAGCCTTATAACACTACCATGATTTTGAGCAACATTGGTTACAGAAGGCCTTAGGATGAGACAAAGAAGCAACACAGAAACAATCCCAACATCTCACCTTCTGTTGCCACAGCAAAACAATGAATTTACACTGAAATAGAGATGCTGGCTCCATGAAGTGACATCATCATTTCATTTTGGTGCACAAAGACAAATGTCCTAACTGTTAACTGGTGCATACCACTGAGATGCCGAGAGTTAAATAGACGTAGAAAAAAACTTAGGTGTTTGACTTGTTTGAACAAATAGATGTGAAATTGATAAATAAACAATAAGAAACAGTCCACTAAATTAAGATACAGCCCAGGAAAGTTGCCTTCTGTGGCAGATATGCCACATGCTTTTTTGAGTACTGAACAGATGGTTGAGAAGCAGAGGAGACATCTCTGCTGTCCCCCAGAAAACAGCATGCTGCCCCATGTCTGCCAGGCAGCCATGATATAAAACTGAATGTCAACAACTACTGTCTCTTCCAGCACATGCTACAGCTGGCAGGGAGGGAAATGAACCAGTTTTCCCTATTGGACCACAAGCAACTTACTGCAGTTTTAAAGAATAAATCAAAAAGAGTGCATAGTAGCTCACTGGATAGGTAAGGAGGAAGAGTGATCAAGAAGAGGAGGTGTCATATAGACATTTAAACCCAGTCCAAAGGTGGGAACATGTTCATATTGACCCAGCCAATTTAACATCAGAGTATATAAAGATGGGTCTTATGTTTGCAGTTTCTGGCAGGCAGTAACTACCTCAAGGACAGTCAATCAGAAAACAAGTTTGTGGGGAATCTGAAGATGTGGTCAGAAAGGTAGGGCATACGGGAGAGGACAATAAGTGTCTCTGGGAAGACAAAAAAAAAATCATTCAATCATTGTATGAAGTATTTGGTATGAACATAATAACTGACACCTAGGCAAAACATAGATGGCCAAATCCAAGCACTGTAGTCCACCAATTAGAGTAAAGGGACAAGCAGATAACAAACAAAGGAAAGAGTTTTACTGTATTTGAAAATCTATGACACTGCAGTGGATTGTGGATAAAGGTCATATCCTCAGTATAAGTGATAAATTAATAATAAAAATTATACATATTATATGTGTGTGTAATCCTTTATTATTTTATCTTTAAATAAATGCAGTAATATTTGCTGCAAAAGGAAATGATACACCATGTTTTGCAGCATTTGGAGAGAGGAGCATAAGCTGTTGGAGAGGAGGCTACAGCAAGGGATAGTTAAAAATAGATTTAAGCATTAAGCTTTTGAAAATGTCAATCTCTTCATGTTTCATTTAGTAATTTTCAAAATAGGGATAAGAATACATTGTCTCCCACAAACACTTGTGATTGAAGTGTCCATGTTTGAAATAGTCTCACAATTATAAGTAAGAAAATGTACAAATACAAGCATATGTACATATGTAAATGTATGTGCACATGTAAAATACATGACAAACGTGTGTGTGTCAGTCATACACAGACAGACGGACATACAAACCGCACAGGGAGTCTTGAATGAGATTTTGCATCTCACTTTGAGGTAGGCAACAACCAATAATGACCAATAAATAAATAAATAAAAAAAAATTAAGATCGAAGTGCCCAAACCATGATAAACCGGGGTTACCAGATCACCAGGAAGTGATCCCTGGCTGATTCGAAGCGCCCACTTCGCTCGGCGGCCGCACGATGGGGCGGCTGGCACGGCTGTGGCCCGGGAGCGCGCAGTGCCCGTCCCGGCGGCGGCGCCCAGCAGATGGCTCCTTCCCCTCGCACAAAGCTCACTCGGCACCCAGATCGCTCCCAGCCTCACATACTTTGTTCCTCGCCTGAATTGTTCCAGTGGCACACTGGAAAGTCAGTAAAATGCAACGCATTTTAGTTTTCAGAGT
Organism: Oxyura jamaicensis; assembly: GCF_011077185.1. Classification (NCBI taxonomy): domain Eukaryota; kingdom Metazoa; phylum Chordata; class Aves; order Anseriformes; family Anatidae; genus Oxyura; species Oxyura jamaicensis. The sequence continues at coordinate 115,685,796 of NC_048894.1, read as the reverse complement.
GCGATGCAGAAAGCATCCCTTTTCGGAGCACGATAGTTTAGTGGGGACGTAACATGCTTTCGTTTAACGAATACTTGTCACAGTACTACATAAACAGAGCTCTATTTATTGGACTAGAATCACATCTCAGTTCTGCTTGAGTAAATCTGAAATAGTTCAGCTGTAGCTGGTGGAGATACTACAGATGGGAATGACAGGGGAATTTGGCCCATTGTTAAAATATCTTCATGTAGAAACAATGTAGGAAAATTGAACTATGACCAGGTTCCTTCATTATGAGCTAAATTGACTCTAAATTGAACCCTCCTAAGTCAGTGAAGTTCCACAGGTGTGAAGGAAAGCACACAGAAGCTGGCCTTGCTTGAACTACTTGGTCCAAAAGGGACCATTTTGCATCTTATTAATAAAAGTAAGTTTCCTCACAATTAACATTCTTTACATATGTATATAAATATATATAAAGAAAGAAAAAAAGGAAACATTGCAGATGGGCTTAGACCTCTAAGGCACCCTCTTCAAAGCTTCTTGACTTTGAAAAGTTTGAAAGTTGAGACTGAATCAGAATTTTGTGGTTCAATAATCGTTTCTTTAATAGGCTTAAACTGTAATTACAAACCTGAATAAACCAAAACACAGAGGAACACAGTTCTATAACATGTCCTAAAAGCAAATTTGGTTTTTAATCTCACAGAATCTCAGGAGTTTAGATCTTATTACATAACTAAACTTGATAACTCTGACTTAAGGCTACTGATTTTAGAAAAAAAAAAAAAAAAAAAAAAAAAAAAAGAAAGAAAGAAAAAAATGTGTTAATTGTTGTGAAACCTTCAAAATGTGAAGAATTTTAACTTGAATTCAAAAAGCTTTCCAAAATGCAGAGATTTCTTCTGACTCATTGAACTGTAAGCATACAAGGATGGAGTTCCACATAATTTCATACCAGTCCCTCTAAAGTTGCTGCCATTTCTGATCATAGTTCTGGTCAGAATTTGTAAGGTGGAAGTAAAACATGAAAAAAAAAAAAAGGGGGGGGTTCCTAAAAACATGTTTCAAAAAAAATTACTAAGGTAAATGTGTTGGGGCAATGGGAAGGAATATCATTCCCTAATTGTTTCTTTCTGTTAATTTCAGGCTTACCCCTCTCAGCCATTCAACATAATTACAGTTGAGGTACTCCTCACCTTTTGGGTCTACTAAACATTTACTGCCTCCAAGTTACACCTCTGCTTTACTTTCCCAGGATATACCAGCTGGCACTAAGGGAGAAATATGAAAGCACAGAATAAGACTGAAGAATAGCCAATACATGCCACATACTATTGGCTATTGAAAACTGATCTCATTTTCATTCTTCTTCCTCCATAATAACCATTTCATCCTTTCCTCTGATTTGTAGGAAGCTTATAAATTGGAAGAGCTACATCGTAAGTGTGAGTTACTTCTGCTTTTGCTCCACCTGGGATGAAGTCATCACCTACATCAATAACCCTCCATAGCTATTTTTTGTATGCTCCACTGGGTTCAGTGACTCCTGGGGGTTCCTCTGAACCTTGCTGCACTGCCTTCCATGGGCTCCATGGCAGGCCCAGGCAAAACGTGCTCAACACTGCTGTGTTTGCTTCCAGACAAATGTAGTCTGCTCTAGGAACAGTGTTCCAGCATAACTCATTTAACATTCTAAAACTACTTTTTGTGATTCTGCTGTGACTTATTCAGATATTTACTATTTTCTGATCCACAATCTTGGCTATTAATTGATGCTTGGTAAGGACATAAACTTTTTAATAAGAAAAACTGAGCTTGTAATGGCTTAGCTTGGGTCCTTCTTCCCTCTTTGATACCAGACACAGTTCTGGTACCCTTCCATTTCCAGAAAGCTGTGTAACAAAAGTTGCTGCCTCTCTCAAAAGGCCTGACAGGAAAGGGATTTGTTGGAGCTGTCAGAAACTGAGGCTCACAGGTTGTTATTTAGACACATAAACAAGTGTCCTGGTCTTTAAAAATAAATAAATAAATAAATAAATAAAAAGTAATAATCTGCTACATGGTTGAATATTTGGGCCTAGCCATGCTGTCGGAGCAAAGCACATACCAAGCTTTCAGGCAGCGGATGTGCTCAGGTCACTTCCCACCCGCTTCACAGAGCAGCAATTAGCAGTACAGTGGCATTAGCAAGACAGCTTTACACCAGCTTTCAAAGTGACAACCTAAAGAAGCCCAGAAAGACCAACTAATTGTAAAATGCGCAGGGGAAGCACTTGGCCTGACTTTTTGGAGGTGGACGCAAGGCTTTGCCTGCAGGCAGCAGGAGCCATCGGGAGCATCCGCTGCCCTCCACCAGCCCTGCGCCTCCCTGGCTCCCTGGCTGAGGGGAACCCTCCCACCCACCCTCTGTGCTCGACCTTTGTGTTTCCTTTCTTGCTCAGGGATGGATGCTGCACGTCGGCGAGTGCCCTCTCATCCACATTTGCCGTAAACACCCAGAACACCTGTTTACTCTGACTCACCCACCCCTCACACAGACTCTCCCTTTTTTTGACAGCAGACCTCACTCAGGTAGTATGTACTGCTAATATCCTTTCAGAACCATGTAATAACATGCCTTCTATCCAATTCCTAACATCCTTCAATCAGCTCAGCCAGTGGGCTAACTGCTTACGCTTCTGTGATTTATATAAGTGCAATTAATTTAAACTGCATCACTCCGGTGTTATGCTGGTGAAAATGCCCCGAGAGGGAGTACCTCACTGGTGAATCAGACCCTTTACTTTTAACAAATATACAAAGGAACAGATCTCGAGCCAGTGAAAATCTGCATGGCTCCATTCATTTCAACACACAAACTTAAACCAGCTCAAGGTCTGAATCACAGCTCATGTAACAGACTATTTAGATACAGACTAATGCCTCACATCCTGAAATGCAATGCTTTCCCAGAGCTGGCGGGGGACGGGGACTTCTCAGATGGAAGAGCTGAGAGGGGACCGGTGCCACAAACACCCCTTTCAAAAATGTGTTGTAGATTTCTTCATTCCTGTACAGAGGAGGAAAGCAACAGCTTGTGTTTTGGCCAGCATTGCTTTCTGGCTGTGAAGAGCTGCATTTCTGCCTCCACCCCAGCTATAAAGCAGGTAACTTGGAAGTCCTTTTCATTGCCACTTTCCCTTTCCTTCGCTAGTCTGGGTGTGTTCCCTGCAGCGTGGAAATCCATGTGACACCTTTCACTGACATACACCAGAACTAGACACTGAACAGCTGAATCTTTTTAATCAGGTCTTGAAAATGGCTAACCTTCCCTGCACTTGTTTTGGCATCTCAAAGATTAAGAAGTCATGCAGTTGACAAAGCACTTTGCTCTTACGTGTCTTAACAGAACCGGAGAGATTTTTTTTTTTCCCGTCTCTATTCCAACAGCTGCAAAAAAAAAAAAAAAAAAAAAAAAAAAAAGGGGGCTGGGGTGGTCTCTGTGCAACACCCATCCCAAAAGGACAGAGCCCTAGCAGCACGCCGGCACGGCATACCAGTATGTGCCCAGGCAGGTGGAGTTAAGACGCAAAGGGGGGGGGAGAGGGGTGGGGAGGACAGAGCAGGACTCAGTCAGAGTGTGGTCTGTGTTACACGTCTGCCAGTGTTCAGCCGTCCACATTTTCAAAATGCAAATGTTTTAAAATTAAAAAAATATATCTGTGACTAAATGGCTTCTCAAAACCAATCTAGATAACCAGAAAATTCTATGGCACATTTGAGAGACTTTCATCCTAAATGAAATACATAACTCGGATTATACCTTCATAGGAAATCAAGAGGTCCTAAATATACTAATGGAGAAGTACATTTAAGAGACATTTAAATTACCCAGTCTATAATTTTGGGGGTTTTGCTTATCTGTGCATCTTTTAACTGCTTTGGATAATTAGGAAAATTTCATTGGCAATGCTCTAAGAGGATAGGCAAAAGAGTGACATAACTACTCCCAAGGAAGGAAAGGTCGAGGTTTTGCATTCTGCAGATTTTTAAAGTAAAAAATTAAAGTATCCTTCATATGAACATTCTGAAGCAGTATGCATATGTGTAACATATAAAACCTATCACACAGCTCTGAAATGTGTTGTCTTTTCATGGGCTGCTCCCTCTGCTTTGACTCATTTGAAGTATCTTGCTGGCCCTTCTGCCTGGAAGGGCCAGGTTAGGGAGGCATGCTGCTAGTCTCCAGTATTTCCTGAATGCAATTTTTCAAAGGCAGCTCCCAAACAGAACAGGCACACAGTTCGTTCAAAACCTTCCATTAGCTCTGCCGGCTAGCTTGTTATCTTGTAATGTCCCCCCCTTCTGCCCGTAATGAACAGTTTGTTCCATTGTAATTCTTATATCAAGCATCTGGAAACCAGACAGATAAATTTTTACACACCAGATAGATGTAAAAAAATAAAGAAGAAGAAAAAAAATAAGAAATAAAGAAATAAGAAATAAGAAATAAAAGAGAAGACTTTCAGTACACATGACTTGTCCAGGAAGGAAAATAATAATAATAATAATAATAAAAAGGATTCAGCTGAATCAGTAAACTGACCTTTTTAAAAAATAAAATAAAATTTTTAAAAGCACTTTGAGCGATATGTTTTTCTAGACAGCAATTCTGAAGAGCAACGTACACTTTGCAGCAGGATAATGTGCTCTGACAACAGACTGCTCCTCTGTTCACAGCTGTCTCCAGCGGGAGGAGCTGAAACCTGAAGCAAACCCTCCGAGCAGGGATTGGATCCGTCCTGCGAGCAGCCCTCCCAGAAAAACAGGCTGTTTGGAAAAGTGCTTGAGAACATCCAGAAGTGATTGGAGGAGCAGAAAACCCTTCCCCCCTGCACCTGACTTGTGGGTATTTACAGCACTTTTCAAGGCGCCTCTGCACTGCCACTACACAAGCAGACTGCATGGACGGCGCGGGGCAGACAATGCGATAGGGACCGATGCACCAGCAGTGATAGTGTGCGTGCGTGCTGCACACCAGCCGGGCACCGTAACACGAACCTGAAAGGAGGCTCTGGAAGAAGGAGAAACCCTGCATTCAAAATGCCACGCTCCTTCCTGGTCAAAAAGCATTTCAATTCATCCAAGAAGCCAAATTACAGCGAACTGGACACTCATACAGGTAACAAAACAAGATCGACAGCCGCCGCGTTGCTTCTGAGGTTGTGTTTATGGCAGGGTGGTAAAGAGGAGGGGTGGGATTGCTTTTACAGGCTTTGGAGAATGGGTTAGTTCACTGCTAGCTCTTTTATCTTTTGCTTACAATGGGGGAGTTCTGAGAAATTTGTCAATGCTGCACAGAATGAATCATGAAGTTTGCTCATCCACTTGAACTCAGTTATTAAAAGAGGATTTGGAGTTTTCCTGTTCTACATCTGTTGGAAATGGAATTGAAACTTTTATTCAAATCCTTCAGGAAGTTTCACTGCTTCAGTGTATCAGGGTGCATAAGTTTAGAAAGAGCATGCTGCCTTGAAGAGACAAACTGCAATGCAAACTATTATACTTCGCTACCCATCAGTATGTATGTATCAAATAGATACATACATACAATCCTTAGTCCTCCCTATATTCAGATGACCATGATGAGTGTTTGATTTATGCACTTTTTAATCCCCAAAATGTTAATTTTGCTGCCTTCCAAAATACTTTTCAGTTCTCTTATCTTAAATTTTTCTTCTTTCTCCAGTGATTATATCCCCATACCTGTATGAAAGCTACCCAGTTCCTATCATACCACAGCCAGAGATCCTGAGCTCTGTAGCTTACAACCCCATTACTGTGTGGACTACAACCGGGCTGCTACCATCTCCACTACCCAATGACCTCTCTCCACTTTCTGGATACCCCTCATCTTTGGGAAGAGTCAGCCCACCTCCACCTTCTGACACCTCCTCCAAAGATCACAGCGGTTCAGAAAGTCCCATTAGTGATGAAGAAGAGAGAATCCAGTCAAAGCTTTCAGACCCCCATGCAATCGAAGCTGAAAAGTTTCAGTGCAGTTTATGCAACAAGACCTATTCAACTTTCTCTGGGTTGGCCAAACATAAGCAGCTGCATTGTGATGCCCAGTCTAGGAAATCGTTCAGCTGCAAGTACTGTGACAAGGAATATGTCAGCCTGGGAGCGCTTAAGATGCACATCAGGACCCACACACTACCTTGTGTCTGCAAGATCTGTGGCAAGGCTTTCTCCAGACCCTGGCTACTTCAAGGACACATCAGAACCCACACTGGTAAGAGCAACCATTACAACTGCAGGCTGTTGTTGCTATCTCATTAGAATGCCTTTCTGATTTTTTTTTTCTACAGGTAGAAAAGACAGCAAGGTTTCTTGACTGACCTTGAAATGCATATGTGCAATTTCAAATATATCATTAAATGGGAAAATTCTTCCTTTTGGGGACCTGGTTGAGAGGAAAGTGTAGAATGGCCTCAACTGTGGGGCATATTCTGGCATAGATAAGCATTGCTCCTCTGATAATACCAGGATGGTTTATCTTGTTTCCACTAGCTGAAGGTTTTGCTTTAAGGATTTTATGTTAACTTTCAGGCTTTGGAAAATGCTAACTTTAAGAAGGCTTCAGCTGACTCTGAAGTAGCAAAACAGAAAGGCAATGCATGAGAGTATAATCATTGACTGCTTAAGCAAACGACAAGTTTTGCATGCGCTATCTCAAGTCCTTAAGAATTAGAAACACATCATCACCAAAGCATTTTTTTGTGTTGAGGCAAAAACATGATCTTCAGTATAACACTGGGTACAATGTAATGTCTGTACAGCTGTTTGCTGCTTTTCAGTCAAAGTCTTGTTCCAAGTTATTCACACAGAGCTAAGTAAAAAAGACTCCATGAAAATATTTGAAAATGCTGGGAGGAGCCCAACCTAGAAATACTGCCTGCACCTGCAGATGCAGAAGGTGTCAGCAGCTTGTCTTTGGAGACAGCACTCAGCAGTGTATTCTGAAAGCCTGAGTTCTGCAAGTACAGTCAGTAGTGCTGAAAGCTGTTATATCTGTGGCCTGACTAACTTTTTATTACACACGTTTTTTGTGATAACAAATAATTTTTGTCTGCTTGTTTCTTAGGTTAAAAGTGAGTTTTACCTGTCCTAAACATGTACTTCTTTTTTAAAGATTTGTTTGTATTTTTACTTAATGTTTCCTTTTTAGGAGAGAAGCCGTTCTCCTGTCCTCACTGCAACAGGGCTTTTGCAGACAGATCCAATCTGAGGGCTCATCTGCAGACCCACTCGGATGTGAAGAAATACCAGTGCAAAAATTGCTCCAAAACTTTCTCCAGAATGTCTCTTCTGCACAAACACGAGGAATCTGGCTGCTGTGTAGCACACTGAGTCATGCAGTCAATGTTTACCTGGACTCAATGCATTTCTCCACTCCTGTTCCAAATGATAAGTGGAAATCCAAAGGCATTTTCTCTTCTACTTTTCAGCCAAAAAAAAAATAAAAAAATAAAAACACCAAAAAAATAACACTCACAAAAAAAAAAGCAAGCAAATAAACAAAATAGTGGGAGAACTTAGAATGTCAGTAGAAACGAGCTTTAAGTAGTTCTATTCAGTCACACATTCACATTCTTAAGTGTGAACTCTGATATATGGGGAAAGACACGATGCGTGACATTTCAAGTAGATCAGCTTTCTTTAGAGATGAAGCCAAATGCATGTAGTCTTTTCTTGCTCAGAAAAGGCTGCAAAGTTACTAATACATTCCTGCCAAGCCATTTCAACCAAAGAAACAGTATTTTAAGTGGAACTTTTAATAAAAATACTACCCAAGTGAATTTTGCTAGACACCATTTATCTCAGGTGCCTTAAAAAGTATTCCAAGTTTACCTTAGTAAATGTTTAATATTATTCATTGCTGTGTTCTTTTTTTTTTTTTTTAATTTTATTTTATTAAAAGCCAAGGCCTCCATTAATGATCTGAAATGCTTTAAAACTGCATAATTAAGAGAGGAAAAAGAAAACATGTAAGAGAATGTATGAAAAATTGAAAGCCACAAATTAATTGCATGTGCCTTTTTAAAAAAAATACTGTAGCTTCAAACATTCCTGGTGCATGCCTGACCATCTTTAATATGGAATAGTTCCTCTAAACTTTAATTTTTTTAAAAAACGGGAATAAGTGCAAGAGAGGGGGCTCATGGGAGTTTGACAATTATTTTTTTAAATGCACAAAGGAAATGCAATATTTTCAGCATTACCCCTCCAAGTGCCTTTTTTTATTGATGATTTTGTAAAGTGTGTGGACATAATGTAAATATTTTTATTTTTATATGACCGAATGCGTTATGAATGAAAGTGAATTGTTGCCTATAGCAGCATTTATAGATAACTTGAAGAAAGTGTGAAGTGAAATTTATGTTTTTTTTTCTAGCCACTTTTTTACAATAAACATTTTTAAATAAGATTTCTGTTGTTTGTTCTAATTAAATAAAGGGACAATGTCTGGATTAACAAGGGTATTGGATACATAAAAATGCAAGTGTCTCTACATGAAAAAATGAAGATGAAAGTGAATTCTTAGTTCACAACTTCAGAAAAAATATATATTCATTTGTATTTTTCTAACATTTAGAACAGTACAGAACGTATTTATGGAATCACTACTTTAAAACAATTCTTTTTGTTACTTATAACAGTATGACCACATTGTGAAATATATTTTATCAGAAGTATTTAAAAAGTTTTAAAATTCTTGCATTTTATCAGTTTAAAGAATGCTATTAGAGCAGACTTATTACAGTACTTTCCTGAGACGCTACCATTAGAAAATTTGGGCCGTATTAAAAATTCATTAAAATCATTGGAGCCTTACAGGATTTCAGCAGCATTTGCAAGATGCTTCTTTAAAGCAGTGTTTAAGTCACAATATGCTATACTTTACATGGTCATTTCAGAAATAGTAAAGTTATTTTGCTAAAGTGTCTTACATATCAGAACTGTCAAGTGATTGTATTATGACTGTATAACAGCTAGTATATCACAGAAAATAATTATTCAGTAATAAAAATCAGAAATACTTTTCTTCAGATGATTTTACTAAGAAATCCAAGTTCTGAACTACATAAAAGCATTACAACTTCAGCAAATTGTGTCTCATTATTACTGACTAGCTTAAAACAACAGTATTTTCAACTTTTAACCATGCACATAGCTAGAAAACAAATAAACACTAGTTGGCGTCCAATCTCAAGAGCACTATGTCTACACTATGTTACTAGCAGAAGCAGAAGATAACAAAACCAGAATTCCAACCAATGAATGAGAAGATTACAGCAGAACATACACAAGTTGCAGGTTTCTTGAAAAAGAGTACATTACTAAAAAAAAAGGAAAAAAAAAAAAAAAAAGTTACAGATGATACCTGCATTGAGTCTCCTCCTGTGGAGACCCTCCAAGGAGTGCTTCTGCAGGACTGCATTAGAAGAACTTAGGCAATAAGTGCATGAGAGTTTTGCAACTTTTTTCCATGGGAAACACTGTACTGAAAAAAACATCTCAAATGAAGCTTTTCATATTCTCCAAGCATATTCTGACGAAATCTCACTGTTATAAGAACAATTCTGTAGGAGTTGTTATTATTTTTTTTCAGGAAATAACTAGAGAGTTCAAGAAAGGTAGTATTAGTGGGAATTTGCAAGGTAACTTTTTAAAATGAACATATGAAGGCATCAAATACCTTTGAAAAGTTTCATGTGGTTACTCTATTGATTTGCACTTCCATGTTACTCACTTTGAAGTTCATAGGCTCCAGCAGCTCTTTGTGCAGCTTTCTCTTCCCAGAGTGAAGTTTACCAGTGTATAAGTAAAGCTGTGGCAGTCAACAGCTATTTGTACTGTCAAAGTTCTAGGTTTGCTCTCCTGTGACTATTTACCTCATGTTATAAAGGCTTTTCCATTGTTTTAATTCACACTTTAAATTCTCTACACCCATAGTAAATGAAATAGCATAAGAACTTGACTTCTTGAATGAATGGAAATGCTGCTGCTGTCCTTAAGGGAAATCAGATGAAAACTTCATCAAAATACAGTATGCTAAACCAAACACAAGTGGAACTGGTCTGATTTGGAGATGACAATTAAGATATGCTACTTTGCATGCCTGTAACACCTGTACTCCTAAAACACAAAGATGGGAAAGGCTAGAAGCTCTTCTGGCTCATCTCTCTAATTGAAACAGAGTGCTCTATCAAAGATTTCTAGCTCTCTGTCCAGTTGCAGCATAAACTTCCCAGGCAGCTGAATTTCACTGGTTTTCCTGTGAGACTGCTTTGTATGTGCTGTCAGGACAGTTTTCCAAAACATCCTCCGTTAATAGTTTTACCTCATTACTCTAGAAATGCCCTTCTGTACCTGCACAAGCTATTTATCAATGTAAATTTAATTTTGCTCTGAGCAGCTGGCTGATGAATCCTTCGACTTTTTCAAAACATAACTGAAAAGCTCCCTTCCTGGTGAATTTATTCACTGAATCCCTTTGACCACAACTACATTTCTTGCAAGACCTCGCTGATTCTATTAACCGCATAATCAAATTTTCAAACCTTTCTAAGGAAAATGTGCTCCCAACACTCATAATATCTTCACCACTCTTTTCTGAACTAATTTCTGACCTTTGATTTTCAACGCCACTGTTAGACGTAATACTTTTAAGTGAAAACTTAAGCTATCAAAAGGCCATTCTCTCCGCTGAAAGTACCAGCATGATAGCAACCTATATGCGATGTGATTCTTATCTTCTTTTAAACTTTCACTAATGAGTTGTTTAAAATCAGTAGATCCTGGAAAGGGACTTTTCATTGGAGCTTACTCAAACTACTCTAAATACATACCTACTTGGTTATATGATGGTCCATCATAGGGAATGAAGGATCATTCATTTAGTATGTTCTGGCAATTTACTTTCACCTCCTGAGTGTATTTTCAGTGTGCGGAGGAGAGCTGAACGACCAGAGCACAAGCACAATTACATGCCGAATATGTGAATTTCTCAAGGCTGAAGGCAATAATTGATTCACTTTGGTTTCCTCTTTTCTCTTCCCTAGCTTCCATTTGGGCGTGTTTTTCACCTCAGAAGCTGCAGCAGGAAGGAATATGTGCACGAAAGGAAGACAGAAAAAGTTTATGCTCAAAGCACTGCAATTATCCTACCAACTAATATGAAGTTCAGAAAAGCATCTTATGCACTCACCAAAGGGTTAAAATGAGTGCCTCTCAGAGTAAGGCACCATGAAATCTGTCATCTCTATTATTACTCTCTTATTTGGACTATTATAGTTGCTGTTATCTTTAACCAAGCTCAGGGCCTATTACTCTAAGCTCCATAAAATCATATAAGAAGCACCCTAAGGATCCCACAATTTCAATTAAAAAAGGAAGGACAATAGGAAACCTGGTAATTTAATTCTGATGTCTTGTTCTCTGGTTGTTTTCCCATGGCAAAAAAAAAAATATTTCATCTTACATTACAATGTTTTTACTTTTGAAAAAGGCATTTTCAATGCTAAACTTTTCTTTTTTCCTTTTTTTTTTTTTTGTTTGTTTACATATAATAAGATGCTGGTATTTACTAGCTGTCCTAGACATTTGATTTTTTCTTTTTTTTTTTTTTTTAAGTATTTTGACAGTTAAAATATATAAATTATAATTCTTGTTCACAGAAATGTAGAGTGGAATGTGAGAAGCACAATCGAACCTGCATATATTGTAATATCAAATGATGGCTTCAAGAAATGAGAACAGACAGTGCAAGTGAAATCTGAGAACTGCAGAATGGTTGAGGTGGGAAGGCACTGATGGAGATTGTCTAGTCCAACACACTGCTCAAAGCAGGGTCAGTAGAACATTTTACCCATGTGTCCAGCTGGATTTTGAGTATCTCCAAGAACAAAGACTATAACTTCTCTGGGCAACATTGTACTGGGTCCACCACAAACATATGCCCATGTTCAATCACCCTTACAGTAAAAAAGTTTTTAAATGTTTAAGAAGAATTCCCTGTATTTCAGATGGTGCCTGTTACCTCTTGTCCTGTCACTGGGCACCACTAAGAGTCTGGCTCAGTCTTCATTATTCCCTCTTATCAGATATTTACACACATTGATAAGATACCCCCCGAGCCTTTTCTTAAGCTGTCTCAGCCACTCTCATGTGAAAGGAACTCTAGTCCCATAATTATTTTTGAGGTCTTTCAGTGAACTCACTCCAGTATGTCCCTGTCATATACTAGTGAGCCCTGATCTGGACTGGGCACTGCGGATGGACCTCACCACTGCTGAGTATAGGTGGAAATAGCTCTCACTTTATCTCAGTTTCTGTTGGCATGGAGGCATAAAGGTTGTGGCAACCATATGAACTATAACATTAGATCACACCTTATACATACATACATACAAAAAAAAAAAAAAAAAGAAGCTTGCTTTCTCTATTCCTTCTTTCCCAGAATTTTAATTCTTTCCTAATCTCTACAAAGTCTTCAGGAACTTTGAAGGGTGTGGAGGGTGGAACAGTGCTTTGTTGGGAGAGGGAAAGCTGCCCTGTCCTGTAGCAGATTGCAGCACAAGGGTACCTCAGGTGAATACAGGTTTATGCCAGGAATGCATATCTTGTTGCAGAGGCATATATATCCTCTTTGGGACACTGTATGAAAGTGTCTCAAAGTCTTAGAAAACTGTTAAGTCTTTGAGGCCATGGTGCAGCCTATTTACATCCTTGCACTGTTGTGCAAGAGACACATAGCCAAACCAGGATAGAGAATAAAAAAGAGAATAAAAGAACGAATATGTGGTGGTGGGATTCTACTTGTTTGGCATTTTAGTCACCTTTAGTCCTCTTCAGTATTTCAGTAATGCCATCCAAACCAACATTGTTTTTTGTATTTTTTGTATTTTGTATTTTTGTATTTTTTCTTCTTCTGGTTCACTCAGCATTTTGGATTAAAACAACAACAACAACAACAACAAAAAAAAAAACATAAAAACATAAGCAAATGCTTCTTAATGGCCTCCATTCTCATATTTTCCCCATATCTCTGTAAGACAAAAGTTATTGTAACTTGCAATTTTGCCCTCCAGTTGTTTTCTATTACATCTGCCTCCTCTCTCCATGTTGACTGGGCATTGAATATACCCTGTCTCTTGTCTTTGTTCCTTTCTGTTTTATATGCATCACCAGAAGTCTGTCCAGTGTGTATGCTAGGTAGGCTGGAGGTGGGTGAGGATCATAGTTTGGCAGTCGTTGCCAAAAGGACTTAAAGGAATTAAATCTCCTTTTCCCCTTTTAAATTTTCCCTTTTTAAATCTGTCATTTATTTTGTTCAAAGAAGACACAGAAAACAGAACAATCACAGGAATTCCAGCTCAAATTCACATGGCTTCTGTCATCTTTTAGTAGGCTTCATCCTGTAAGTTTGGAGAGCAGCAGTGGTACATGAAGACATCCACATGTTGTCTTCATATAGGTGGACATGCAGCCAACCAGACTGCACATTCAAACATACAAGTAATTTTACTGCAATCAGAATTTAGATCTTTTACAGAATGACCCACAGATAGATCCCTCATTTTGTCTCTGGTAGATCCATCCTTCAATTAAAAAGGTGCATTTAAATGCAAGCACACCGGTGTTTTCTAGCAGGACAAAACTTGTGGAAGTAAATGAAGAGTGTTCTTTAAGCTGACTGTCCATTGATTGGGCATAGGAAGGATGACTACTCTTCAAACCTGGATTAGAATATTTTCCTAGTAGTTAAGTTTTATATTACTTATCTGCTATAAAGCAGACCTTTTTGTATAGCCAAAGAAAACTACAGAAAGCCGTTCTGTACCTTACCAAGCCTCTCCATTCTCCCTACTTCCCTACTTCCCATGTTCTTGCCTCTTCTGTTATTGCTTTCTCTGCCTTACATAGGAGTCATCTCTTTCCCAGATGAGGCTGACATTGGATCAGAGTCAGTGATTCTTTTAATACTCGATAGTTGCAGGCATTGCCACTCCCTCTAACCAGACATAAATGTGGGTCCAAACAAAAAATACGTCACATACTGAGCCTTCAAATGGCATCCATCAAATGGCAAGAGCTCCTGACCATCACCTTTTCATATCTTCTTCAAAGGCATGACCTGGGATCACAGGAGCTTGGTTCTAACAAGTCCTTCACAGAGAATAGCCTACATCTCACTAAGTCCTGTGGGTTCTCAGCACCTGCTGAACATCACAGTGCGAAGTCACAGACATCTGTTAAGTTGCTAATAAGAAGCAGTTAAAGTATAAAGTTGCACTACAATTAGCTCAGATTTTGCACATGTCCCTAAACCAAAGTAAATTCCTTTGAATGTAACCTGCCCTCTCATGTGGGCTGGCAGATTATCCACAGCTGACAATGAATAAAGAGTTACAAGAATGAGAACTGACAATTATTAAGTAACTACAGCAAAAATTGAATGAATGATAATCAACAATATAAAGTCATAATGTTATGCATGAGACTAATAAAAGTCTCCTTCATTTCTGCAGAAGCTGCATCATATTGAGCATTAACTTATTTTTGTCTCCTCCCCCACCCCCTTTTTTAGATGTTATAAAAGAAAAATTTTGGAAGACAGTTCACCAAGATTTATAGCAAAGCGTTCACTATTCATCCATTATACATGAAACTGGGCCAGGTTGTTATGTCCTGGGGAAATTAAAAAAAGAATCTTGTGACTCATGATAGACATTTTGGTGGTGTTTGTGAAACAATTTGGCATCTCAGTCCAGTTCCTAACTAGCTCTAACTGGACAAGGCCCACACTCAAAACGAGTCAGGATTTTTTGACAGCCATGTCTTACTGACAGAAAATCACATTTTTAGGGAAATAGCTTTCTGTTTCTGGGTAATTTCAAGAAATTGCTCTATTCCTTTTCTGTATCCCCCTTTTTCGTAATATTAGCAGAACAGTGGTTTAAAGGTCACAGCAGGGAGCCATGACAGAGGGCTGGTTCTGAATTTTTGAACCCAAACACTCTGTCCTAAGAAGCTTCATTATGCTGCACTGTCAGGACAACATGGGTTCTGGGAACAAAACTGAGGTCTTAAAGATTGTTAAAATGTCAGCCTCCATGGAGCAGGATGCAGGGCTAGGGGGGGGGGGGGGGGGGGGGGGGGCGGACGTAGTATTTAATAGGTATTTACAAGCAGTAAATATCAATTACAAATTACCTTCATTACCTTCCAGGTCAGTCTTCTGTAACAGGAGAATCTCAGTGCTGTTTAGCTTTGAGGGGAGATTTTGGCTCCAGCTAGCACTGCTGCAGATAAATCAGTTCAGTCAGATTGCTATGCTTATTGACACAAGATAGAGCATTAACATAGTTGGGGGTTTATTATTATACAAATATAAACTATGAAAACAGGAAAATCCAGAGTCATATAAAACTATGTATATGTAAAACACATGGAATTAAATGCACAGAATTAATACTGGAAAAATATTTTAAGAAAAAACAGCTACAATTCTACCTTTTTTTTTGTTTGTTTTTAACTAAAACTTTTAACTAAAAATGTACCCATTGTTTACCAACTTTTTAAACAAGGGTTATTGATATTTTCACTCAACATTCTGTAACAATTTGGGGAAAAAAAAAAAAAAAAAAAAAAAAAAAAAAAAAGTTGTCTACCAACTTTGCTCTGATCCCAGACAGCTCTGCTGAGAACTGAGTTATTGTGAAAATTATAAAAATGTGCTCTTCCTGGTTTTTATGTGTATGTCTATCATTTTGGTGGTAAAAATTCTATGCATAAGCTATCCTGAGATTGCCCAACACTGTGATTTTCTCCTAGCAAACTTTCTGTTTTCCACTGTCAGAACAGTATTTCCTATCTATCAGGACATTTGCTAATAAAAAGGTCAATTTTCAATAAACCTTTGCTGTAGTACAATCCCATGTACATCACATGTATCATTTGTTTCAGTTTGCAGGGTTAAGGAGGAAGTAGAGCCAGGACTCTGTGAGCCTGGCATCTTGTTCTTCCTAAACCACTGACCTGCTTGGAGCTCTATGGGTCTCTTCTCAGGGCAGATTTATATATATATATATATATATATTATATATATATATATATATATTTCTTTCTGTATAATCACCCAGGCTGGAGAGGAATCAGAATCATTTTTAATGAGCTCTTACATCTTCCAGCTTTGCTGAAGGTTGTATGTCAGGTTGCTGTGCTAAGAAAAATAAGGTTGCAATTCTGAGTTTCTGTGGTAAGTTTTGAAGGTTTTTTTAAACATTTTTCTCCATGCTTTTTCCTATGTAATTGTAGGAAAGAATGTAACTTATTTACTTATTATTTAGGCTGAGTTCAAGTGATTTTTGAAAACTTAATTCCTCACAAATTTTCTAATAATTGCAGACATGATATTAAATCTGAGCTCTCATACATTTGAGAAGCTTTTTCTATTCATCTTTGGTAAATGCATTTTCATCTTGTTTATATCAGCCTATTTTAAACACAAAGTAAAAATTTCATGAAAGGTTTCTTAACACAGCCTGAAATTTTGGGGTCTTCTCTTTGTGCTTTGAGATCTCATATTCAAGAGGAGAAACAGTGCACATGCGAAGTTTGCTGTTGTATGTTGACTCTGTAAGCAGAAGCATCACAGTGTATTTGTTTCTTAGGTCAATAATAGAGAAGTTCTGTTATGTAGCACTTCCAAAAACACAAAAAGCTGGCATCTTGCATATGACTTTGGTATCCCACTATAAACAGGAAATGCTTTTAGTCTTTTAGTCCAGATTAATTTTCTCTTCCTTTTAATACTTTGTTCCTTCTGACATCTGAAGTTTTGTTGTGCTTCCTCATAAAGGAAGTTATTTTCTGAGAAAGATCTTAGAATTTATTATTATATGTGGGTTTTAGGGGCCCACAACTGAAGTTTAAGATATATATTACCTACACAGATGCACAATGCAGCCAAGTATTCATGCAACTCTTCATTTTGAAAGGAGGAAGTAATATTTTGAAGAGATGCAATGTAAAGTCAAACCATTGGTCCTCCGCTGATAGATTATGACCAAGTCAAAAGAACAGGACGTCAAAGAACAGGACTGTCTTCTCTTTTGAAGAAGACCCATCTCTTGTGAACATTAATGCTCACTACATGGGAAGAGGTTGTCCTTTAGTCTTCTCCTTTTCATTTATGTCCTGATAGTGGTGCTTAGTGTGCTGCCAGGATCCTCCATGCTTTGACTTGGTGCAGCTGGGAAGAAAGGAATCAAGTATTCAGCCAGGTATCCAAGGACCAGCCTTCTCTACAAGAAACTTCACGGATGTAACTATGCAGCACAATCTCCAAAATGTGTGCAAATCATGCTAACACTATATGCTTTGCAGCAGAACTTCTCCTAGTTCCCCAGGCACAAGAGCACTTGTAGGCCAATAAAGTTGTAACTAGGCTTTAGCTTTGTCAGTACAGAAGTGCCATAAGAAAATAAATAAATAAAGGGGGCGAATGACATGACATGACACTAGCACTACACTTTTGGCATAAGTTTCTGACATAGACCTGATCTGAGTCTCGACAGTGCAGCTTGCATACCTTCTTCCTCCCAGGATTGTGCCTAAAGTATAGCCCGGACATTAATGCCTAAGTGACAGGATTTTGAGGTGACGTGAAAGGTAGAAGGAATGGGAAATTGTATGCTTGGTGGCAAAAGAAGAGTTGAAACTACTCCTTCTCACTGTGAGACTACAGCAAATATACTTGCATTAATCGGTTTATATTCTTCCTGCCTGCTTTTAGTGAGAATGAATAATGTCCATGTCTCATAACACCTCGGTAATAGTTCAGCAGGATTGCTGTGACCTTTTCAGGTTGGACCAGGACTAATTAGCTGCAGATTTCGATATATGAAACTTGGCAGACAAGCCAGGCTTGCAGAGTTTGTACTACTGCAGTTTCTATTGAGGAATGTAAAGTGATCATTTCTGTTGCTCTTTGAAGAGAAAAGTAATAAATTGATGGAAATTGGAAATGGAAAATTGAAGTGAAATAGTGAAATGCATTTTATTTTAATTAAACCATCTGATTTGGTTTTTGCAAATGAATATGTTGCTCTTTTTTTTGCTCCATTTTGATTTGTTTTAAAGCCATTTGAACCTCCTATCTGCTTATGCCAAAGATGAACCTTTCCAGGTGATCAAAAATGTAGGCTTCTTAACCGATGTGAATGGCAGCCTTCCTGTTTTACATTCCAAGTTGTAAAAAGAGAGTTGCACTGTCAATCAGCCAGCAAATGGTGCTGCACTGGCCTTTCTAGAAAAACAAACAATGGGTAATAAATGACTTTATGGTAGGATTTAATTTAAAACAAAAAAATCCTTATCAGTACAATATGTTTTCTGGTCCACTAAAACTCTTCTGTTTTAATCTGTTCCAGCTATGTTACATTTCCCATTTATAAAATTACAAGTCCTTCTAAACATATGTATGTATGTATGCATATATACATACAACTCTGACTATAGAGAGAGACTTTAATATATAGAAGCACTTTCTATAATTGCACAAAGGTAGAATTAGAGCAAAATGGCATCCTAAATGATACTATTTCTTTGAGCAGTACTATTAATGCATGGGACATTCCCATCCTCCTTTCTATTCTGAAATCTCAATTTTTATTTTTAAAAAATAGCCTGTTGTTCCTACAGTTGCCTTCCCCCCGCCCCCCCCCCCCCCCCCAGGGAAAAAAAAAAAAAAAAAAAAAAGTTTTGAAGGCAACCGAATGAAACCAATATACTTCTAGTTACTTTTAAGTAGCCAAGCATCATAGTGCAAAGACCAGTTTCAGGGATGCACACTTCAAGTGATATATTGGCACTTCTTCACTCAGAGAGTTTTCAATGGGGACAGTCCCCAAGGAGATGATAACTGTTAGCAGAACTAGTTCTCTGGCTGATCAAAGCGTGGAAGGAAAGTGTGGGAGAACACTGTAGTGAAGATCTTCACTATTTATTGATTGGAATTTTACTTTGTTGTTGTAAGCAGCATGAGTGAAAGAAAGAAAGATGACAAAATGGCTTAGCAGGTAAAAATAGAGTGCAGGAGTTAAACTGCATGCCTTTCAAAGCTAACAGGTATGCCTGAAACCCAACTGTATGTTAGCTGCATGCAACAAATACATGGAGTCTGTTGGATCCTACTGGATCACATTCATACAAGTATAGAAAAATGGGATTGGCATCTATCTGGAAGATTTCTGAGATTCTCAACACTGGAAAAAAAAAAAATGGAGTGCTTCTACTCTCCCTTTCCATTCAGTTCCTGCCTTTGTACCACATAAAAAGTGTGGCACAATGAAACAGCCCATAGACTGTCTTCCTGAGCCAATAAACCATTACACTGCAGGCTGGCTAACAGACCTAAAGGGAATGCACTGTATTAATTTACTCAGACATGTTTTTCTACAGTTTGCAACTTCTGCAATGGAGACTCAATCACATAGTTCTTAGAGTAGTCAAGATCTCTTCTTTATGCTTATGCAATATAGGCAGTCAGTGTTCTTTATTCAGACTTTTCTCTGACTCTTTAAAGGCAGCCAGCACTTGACTATAATGTTCCTGTGTGGGTGCATGCACCATGCACA
The DNA here is from genome assembly GCF_011077185.1 of Oxyura jamaicensis. Classification (NCBI taxonomy): domain Eukaryota; kingdom Metazoa; phylum Chordata; class Aves; order Anseriformes; family Anatidae; genus Oxyura; species Oxyura jamaicensis. The sequence continues at coordinate 115,666,123 of NC_048894.1, read as the reverse complement.
TGTGTTATCCCTTTTTCTCCAGCAGAAATTATTTTGGGACACAACTGAGGTTTTCGATTTGGATTTTTCCTGTATATTCAGCAATCCCATCAGAGAAAAAATAAAGAGACAGGTATCCTCCTGTGCACATGTATGTATCAGTTATGCTTGTTCAGGGAATTTGATGCTTTCAGGAAACACTGGTCTTACCAGGTGTGAGCAATACAGCTGTGCAGAGCACTCACAGCATCACATCAGACCTGTTGCATAAATACAAACTCTTGATCTGCACCTAAGTGAGAACTCTGATGCATCTCCAATTTTTTTATATTTTCTATACTTTCAGAAGCCTCCTGGAATATCAAGGAGAATATACCAATCTTACTCCTACACAGATGCTCTGAAAATCTGAGAAAAAACTGCATGTGCCAGGCAGCACAGTGGAGAATTGCACATCTTAAGGCAGATAAGGGTGAAAGATAAGACTGCCTACATATGCAAAGGATATGTAGCACAAATCCAGCTCTACTTTTTCCATGCCTCACCCCAGGAGCTAGAGATTATAACCTTTCACCTTGTACTGCACACAGTCAGTGCTCAGCTCACAAATGTAGAACTAGTTTTATGCTGGAGTTTTCAAAGAGTGTGGTTCCAGTGAATAGACACAGTCTTCTCTTTTTTGGCTCCCCGCTAAGTAACGCCTGCAAAATACGTCAGACAAATATTGTAAAGGTCAGGGGCCAATGGCTGACAGGAAAGCTGGTTCTCATGGCTCTATCCACAGGATAGGGTGGGTGCATTTCCCATTGTGGCCCACAGTCCTGGTCTCTTGGTGCACATCTGGTTACATTCTCACTATGTTTCAGGGCAAAACATCAGGGAGCAACCTCACCTTGCTTTGGAGGGAAGCAAGGGCATACAAGCAAGGTATATTTCAGAAGGTTCCCTATCCTCAAATAGGGAACAACTAGTGCTGTAATGTGTGAATCTGCTCCAGAGACTAGTTAGAACTATTATATCCCATTTTTAAAAAGTTATATATACTTTCCATTGACCGAAGGTCAAAAACATTTCTATCAAGAAGGTGCATTCCACAAGCAGCATGGCAATGGCATGCTATGCAACATGTCAGATGAATGTCAGTGAAAGTAAAAAAAAAAAACATAGGACAGCTTTGTATGCCTTTGTGACATGCCTTCCAGGCTGCTCTGTTCCACAGGTAGCTGTTGCACTGCAAAGCTTACATGGAAAACTCACAGGACACCAGACCTGTACATAACTGCAGCCAGTGGCTCAACGGCAAAAGCTTCCAACCCCTGTACTATTATTTTTAAAAGGGACAGGGGCTTTCAGGAGAAAAAGCAGCACACTTAGATGCTGCCCTGCTTAAAACCTGGCCTATGCACTCTGACTTGAGTGGCAAGTTTGGAAAGTGCCATTAGGGAGGTCATACTGAAAATTCTACCCTGTCTGGTAGAAAATAGGCTTAAATTATTCTCCCTGGCCCATGGCTGGGCTGCTGTGCTATGAGTCATGATCCATCTTGCTCTCTTTCCCTTTCACACCTGGATACCTTGCAGACTGGTGGTTGGAACACATGGAGGTGCAAAACTGGTTCAAATCCTACCAGGCGGGGTGATGCCTAAACCAGGAAGCTCCTGTGGCTAAACAGACGTGTATGATTGCAGCAGAGCATGACTCAGTGAATGAGGATGACTTTTTTTATGAAGTTCTGTGAATGTTGTCTTATACTTTCTTACCTTTTACTGCAGGCATCTTCAAAGATATTAAATTTACTGAACAAATTACTGAACATATACTAAACACAAACCTGTGAGCGCGATCAAGCACCGGAACAAGTTGCTCAGAGAGGTTGTGGAGTCTCCATCCTTGGAGATACTCAAATCCAACTGTACACAGTCCTGGTCAACCTCCTCTAGCTGTCCCTGCTTGAGTGGAAGAGCTGGACTAGATAAACTCCAGAGGTGCCTTCCAACCACAAGAATTCTGTGATTCTACAGTTTTGGGAGGAAAAAACATATTTTTAAAAAAATATTTTCATGTGAGCAAAAAGCACTAGATAAAAATGAAAATATTTTGGATATGACCGATGAAATGCATTTATTGTTTTAGCCATGGAGTTGCAAATTCAATTACAGTCTTAATTCCATTTACTGAACCCTGCTAAATTCAGACCTTGTTTTGACTCTGTTGAGGTACTACAGTATTGATGGATGTGTGTGGCACCACTGTGATTGGGATGTAAAATCATCCATTTTCCCCTCACATGCAAAGGCATTGCAGCAATGATTAATAATGTATTTTTTCTTCAGCATCTATTTACAGAGGTCTTCATTTGCAAGGCATGATTTCCTTTTTTTTTTTTTTTAATTATCATCATGGTGAAGTCCTTAATAAGTGATATTTACTGAGGGAAATAGGTGCAGATTTGCCTGAGATGTGTAGATGAGCTAATTCCACGTATTATCAATCTGGCTTCAAGAAATCTGAGAAATAAAGGTGTTCCAACTGAGATTTATTGAATTTTCTTAAAGATTTAAATTGTTTTCCCTTAAAGCATTTGCTTCAGTAGATCTTTATCAATTTATCTGTGCATACATGAAGATCCATACGCAATGACACATGTTTACAACAATTTGCTGAAAGTCTCCACATCTAAGGTTATCTTTGCATATTCATGAATACACCTAAGGGCTGAAATATCTTTTCTGCATGACAGATTTTGCCCTAATTATATGTACAATATACCATTCAAAAAAGTAACGACATTTGGACAGTCATTTCTGAAAAATAGTTTCATGGTTCCTCAAAGTGTTCTTGACATTTTTAATGACAACAATCACTATTTTATTATGGTGAAACAAATGATAAAATTTTAGATAAGCTTTCATGAGATGTATTAATGAGAAGATTAGAAATCTCACAAACTGTTGCACTGTCTTTTTGCAATTGATCATTGCCATTTTTTTTGATGCCAGCTCCTCCAGACACTGGAAAAATTGTAAGGTTAGGTAAAATTAATATATAAGCACTGGGAATAGACAGCACAGTGGATGTTGAAATACAGGACACTATTATTAAAAATATATTCCCATGTTTTATTTATATAGGATTATGATTTATTTATGGCAAAAACCTTTAAAAGATGTGAAAGCAGTTTATTATGCTGATTTGTTTACATTAGGCAAATTCACCATTCATTTTCTGCTTTAATGTGGGACACAATCTATTTAAACATATTGCAGTGGAGCAGTATGCATGCTTATAAAGCAGCAAGGAAGTTCATTTATTGATTTACAAATTTGCAGAACGTATAACTTCTTGCATCAGGGTTTTTCTTTCATACAGAGAGCTACATGAACCAAAGTGAAAATTATTGGCCATCAAAATGAATTTGTGTATTTACCAACCATGCATATATGATTAAATTATGTATACAGTTAAATCAATAAAATGACATTGTTCTTATCAGTGTAGTTTATTCCCCTGGTCCACATAGAACTACCTTAGACAAGACGTAGTTATTCCCACTGCAAATGTCATGCAGGGGTTCATTCTAAAGTGTTTGTGCAGAACAATCAAAAGTTCAGTTCAAACAGTTAAACCTAACCAACAAAGACTGGTTCTCATCTTTCTCTTAAGCTCTGATTCATATTCTGAACTTCTGAATAAAAATAATGCCAGTCTCTTAAAAAAGATTAAGCTCTTTAAATTATTATTATTAGTAGTAGTAGTAGTAGTAGTAGTAGTTGTTGTTGTAAATAAATTATGGCATGCCCTTTATTCATTAGACATCTGTAGCAATGAGTACACATTCATAGTGGCCACAGCTTGGCAAAGCTGGTTAAGCAAGTATGTACTTAACTTTCTGCTAGTGTTCAAATCAATGCAACTTAAATTATAACTGATTTAAAACAGGCTGAGAGATAGGCTTTTGATGCCCAGACACAGGGCTAGATAGAGACATAACATCAACCATCAGTGCTGACCATGGTATGGACTTCCCAGTGCAAGACTTTTCCAGTGTCTGCTCTCAGATAAAGTGATGTTAAAGGAGTGAAAATGAGGAAAATTTCCCACCTTGGCTACTTCCTTTTCCTGGGACATCACTTCCAAAAAATCAATACTACGATATTTGAGCCAAACAAGAGGGGAAATAAAATAAAAATAAAAATAAAAATAAAAAAAACAGTTGTGAGGTTTGTCACATTCAAAGTTACCTAATAAGCTCCTATTGGTGAACAAGGAAAAATGAATCCTAAAAGTAAAATGATAAAAAATAACCCTGATATTTACATTTTCTTTCATTCCAATTCATCCCAATGTACTTTGTAAATTCAAATAGTCTGACATTTATATTAAGCTGGAAGGGTCATTGGATCCAGTTCTGCAGAGCAAGACAACAGAGTTTAGAGTCCCACTGATCATTTGTGCCTCTCAAGAACAGGCTCTGGATGAATTAGCACCACTATTAATCATCATAATACATCTATGTCTTGGTTCTGAGATTCTTGAGATGTTTTCCAGAAACTGCAAACTGGCATGATACTAGCCAAAAAAACATTAAAGCATAGGTCTGAAGTCTCCAGTGAATCCTTCAGAAACTGCATAGCTCTCACAGCATAATATTTCTGACAGGAAATATACACTTGAGATGTCTTAAGCTTGAAATGTCACATACACAATGAAGCTTAAGCCTGAGAACAGCTTCCCCTGTTTCCAAGATCATAACACTAATATTATAATTGAGAGGATAAAATGCCACTTCCTTGCTTCCCATACCCCTCTCCAAATGAAATGTGAGTCACTTCATGAATTTTATCTATGGCAAAGCCTAATGGAATAATTCCAGCCTGTCCTGGACAACCTTGTTGCCCAATTCCCTCACACACACACTCACACATGGTATTTCTGCTAGCTTGGATTTCATATCCGCCTCTGCCCAATCGTTTGTGGCAGGCTCTAGTGGTAAAGCAAATGCTCTGCTGCTGTTTTTCCCCTTAGAATTACAGATCACTGAAGAAGTAGCTTAAAACATTTCCACTTGAGAAAAATGTGATGAAATTGCTAAAGGTTCAGCAGCCTTGAAACACTAGCAGGCTATTGACACCAGGATTATTCCCAGACATGATCTTTCTTTTGGAATCTGCAGTTGAAGTTTGCAGTATTTGTTCGTTTCATGCCTCCTCTGTGTAGCCTGTCTCTCTGGCTGATTTTCTTCCTTTCTTTATCTGAACCTGGCATTTTTTCCACTCAATAATTAAGCTGTCTAGTTGTTAGAGACGTGCCTATTTTATCACATGTATGTCTCGTACACGGTTGAAAAAGGAGGTCTCCAAGGGAGAAGAAGGCTGGCGTCTCTGCTGTTGAAACGGTTTCAATCTGGCCTGAATACTTTGCCTGCAGTGCTGCAACCCACAAGGGGGTCTTAACCTCTGAAACCTGCTGACTCAAGAGTAATTGGCCAGCATGATGCCACTGTGACCATCAAGTGGAACAAATAAAATTACCCACCATTTCAGTGCCGTGATTGTCTTCTCCCACTGCATGATTCCATGAATCCCCCGAAGGACTGACCTGCTTATAATAAACAAATTGTTTTCTGGGCTCCTTTTCCATCGCCTGTAGGGGAGTTACAAGAAGACAGAACCAAGCTGTGTTAACTATATTTAGTGATTTTTTTTTTTTTTTAAATTGCATCAGAAGGTTCGGATGACTAGATACAGTATGATCTTTTAAAATTATATCCTCAAGAAGCAAACAATTGCAGAGAACAGCATCTCCACAAGGAAACTCAAGTTTACACAGCAATAGAAAGTTATAAATTCAAAGTATTCAAGAGGATTACACATATCCAAGCTGGACGACTTAATTCATTTTCCTGGGCAAGACAGCTTAAAAGCAGGGATTCTCTTACTCTATACACAATTTTGTAATTTGTTTGCATAAAAGCAAGCTGTTTACACTCTAGGACATTGCTATATAAAGGTCGTTGCCAAAACTTGCTGTCTCCTATAACAGTATAAAACCAGAATTTCTCCCATGATGGCTGTGGGTTTATTCAGATATACACCAGTGTAACTGAGAACTAAAGTTGGCTTTCAATCCCTGTCTAAAAGAAGCTCAGTAATGAGCAGAGGGGGAGAGCTGGGGTGAGGGTGGGGTAGAGGGGGATGAGGCAGTTCTTGTTCTCATGCTTTTCCTCCTTTGTCACCAGATAACAGCACCCCTAATATCTGGATTCATGCAGAGGAGATAATATGACCTGGTAAACACATCAGCAGCACTAAGAGTGTGAAACTTTATTTTAGTGTTTTCAGTAACTGCTGGAGCTGATAATGGCCCTGATGTGGCCACAATTGACTGCAAAAGTGCAGATTTAGTCCCAGTCCTATAAAGTTTTGTACTAACACTGTATGAAATTGCAGTTGTTTTGAGTTTCCCATCTTCATCTGAAAAAGAGCAAAATTTGGAGAGTATGTGAACTGTTGTTTTGGGAAAGCAGGTAGAGGTTCCCAATGAGTTTTGCAGAATCAAACCATGGCTAAAGAATAAATAGACCAAATAAAGATGTATAGCAAGCTACCTTGCCTTGACTAACAGCATTTTAGATAACTGTCAGCGTATATCTGAAAACATACTGCTGTTTGTTGCCAGCTATTTCATTTAGAATCCATTCACTTAAATCATGTTCGTAAATGTAGACAGACCATTAAGCACATTGTTAAAAGAAGGCTTGAAAAGACAAGGAAAATGTATACTTTTATTTTTCCCATGCATTCTTTCAGTTGTTATGTATGATTACCTTATATCACTGCTAGATCCACTTCACTTGGCTTGTTAAGATGTTTTGAGTGATATTTTACATGTATTTTCAGCTTTCTTTCTGAGTTTTGAAACCAACACATTAACAATGCTTAAAGAATGAGCAGTAGTGCTTATCTGGTTCTTCTGATCCAAAGTAAGCTCTCAGCCTGAACAGGACATATCATCCAGAACAGTTCTTGTAAATTAGAAGGAGTCTGACCCCTGTTTCAAATTTAGCATGCATCCATTTAGCATTTGTTTTATTTCCAGCAGATAAGGGGTAGAGCAAACCTACAATGATTGTACCATACACAAATCTTTGCCTTGTCTACATATAAGTTTCTTCCTCCCTCCCTCCCCTTTCACTGCTCAAGCCTTTGTATGTCAAGCAAGAGAGAGAATAAGAAAAGAGAAACTCGTATTTGAGACCGTAACTCTTTCAGGATGGAAAGAACAGTCAAATAAACTGGTCAACCAGTATAAGAGACAGATAAATCATGGGATACAAGAATTCCCTCCATGACTCTGAGGCCTGTGAATTGTACTGGAACACTCTTTGGAGTCTGAAGGATACTTCATTGTATGGAAAAGATTTGAGACCTCAGGGCTAGTACCCACCTGATTATGGCAATGAAAATTGTCCAATGCCCAGGCATCTCTAACTGTTCACACTACGTTGCAATCTATAAGGCTAAGCTCCCATAGGTGAGAAATTTTCCAAATATTTTCATAGCCAGCAGGCAGATCATGCACTAACTTTTGCCATAACATAAACCTGATATGTAGATTGTATGCAACATATGTAGGTCTTTGCAAATCACAAAACTTCTCTCCCTCTCTGCTCCATAGGGTCTAAAGGGCTGTGATCTGTCCCAGAAGTCACAAAACACTCTGACAGTGCAGGACATGTATATATACATACATATACATGTATATAAACTTCCTCCCCACTCAGCCCTGGAAGGAGATCATGAAACTGGAGCAGAAAATCTATTTTATTTGCCTTTACGGGGCAGGAATGGTACCATTTGAGTATCCTTGCACAGGAGACTTTTTCCCTTTCTTCACTTGAATTTGGTTGTATATGTTGAGTCTTTTAATGAACTTTGCTGACGATTTGAACAGTCTTAAGCAAGCTACCCAGGAAGGAGACATTTGAGCAGCAACAGCTCAAGGACACCAGCTCCTGCATACTTTTTCTCAGGGAACCGGCAGCTCCAAGAGCAGCCAGCATCCAGAACCTCCAGAGCAGGCTGCTGGGAGAAGTCGTATTGAACAGAGGCAGTTTTGCTGAAATCTGGGAGAGGAGACATTTGCACAGTTGGTTTTAATGCTTTAGGAAATATGGAAGGTTGTACGCCTTACTAGGAAGAGAGAGAAAACAGATCACAAACATGAAGAATAATCGCTGGCAGATAACTCTACTTCTCTGTGAAACATAATCCCCAAATACTCTGGCAAGAAGATAGATCATTAAACCATAATGATGAGTATTAGTCTCAGGTCTCAGTTTTTCAAAGAAACTAGGTTTAAAAATAGACTTCCTAAACCTTAAGGCCTGGAAGCTTGTGCAGACATTAAGATTTGTCTGCAGCTCCTTACTTTACTCCTACATTTTCCCATCTGCAAACAACTGCTGCAAAAGTCTGCATAACACAGACCTGGACTTTATAGTTCTCAGTGAGGCAACATGTCACCTATATTTATACTACTGTGATCTTATTAAAGAAGGAAATCCTGTCAGTAGTAATCTCAAATTCCTTCAGTTAACATAAATTAAAGCTCCTCACTTCTTTCTTGCAAAAGGATTTTTTTTGTTTTACCTTAAAGTGCATACATGTGCCTATTAGTACATACTTTTTAAAGTTTTTTGTTGTATTTTTCAGTGAAAACCTAATGGCAACTGACCACAGAAATTGTCTAAATGTTGGTTAGTAGCTACAGAGACATAAACTCACAAAAGCCTTGACTAACTCTTGCTGATAAACATATCCTTGATGTAATTATTGGCTTAAGTCAGAGGAAGTGTAGTTTTCTGGCTATAGCAGGCAAATAGAATCTGGGAGCTCTGTGGGTCTATTTGTGGCCCTGTTACAGGGAGTCTCTCTGAACTTGGCTAATGGAATTGTAAACTTTCTGAGACTATGTATCCCTCTCTGTGAGATGATGATACTATTTCTACTCACCCCAGCTTTTCTTAGAAGGATTTTTTTGCAGCCCCCAGTCATGAAGATTGGCACTGCAGTTCCAGGTAGAGATCATGTTAGGAGACCATGATGTTTCTCCACGTTAGACAGCCATGATCAATTATATGATCAATGATATTATACAATGCAAATCTAAAAAATCATTTTCAGTTTTTCATAGTTTGCTGTATCTCATACTAAACTCATTTTGGCTTTAAGGTCAATGGTGTTTGTTATATTTTTGTAAGACAGCCAAAGCAGTAGTAATAATGAATACATGAATTGTGCTCTAACAGACTAACAGACTAGTAGAGATTCTCAGAGACTTTGTTATTTATTTATTTTTTCAAATACATTTAAGTTTCCTTTATTAAAAATGGAAAAGGTTTATACTTTGGTGATACTGGGATGCAGGCTCTAAGATAAAGAAGTCAAATGACAAGGATTTCTTGTACAGATTTCATGGTCATAAAACATAAAGTGGTTACAGAAGCTCCAGCCAAACAAAAGGTCTTTTTATATTTTCATCCTTTCTGAATAGTACTTATAACTCTATAGCAAACTTAAGACCAACAGAAAAGGACTGAAAGTTGTGATGATTAATGTGACAAGGGAATGGGGAGGTCAAACAAAGGCATTACTATTGTCCGTAGTCCTCGTCACAGCAGGTGATTGGTAGGCTTAAATCCATTACAGAAAAAAAGCAAAACATAAAAATTGAAAATGCCATGCCAGTGCAACCTGTGGGAAGAGGGCAGTGTTTTTTGATGCCAGATCAGTCCGTGGGTTTGATGGTGTGTGAGGAGCAGAAGCCACACAAGCACCTGGAAGCTGTTATTACTGCACCCATTCACCTGTCTCTAGCCATGGCCAGTCTTCAAAGGAATGCAAACAAATAAACAACCTAGAGGCCAAGGTATACATCAAGGCAGTCAAGGAAGTGGGAATTCCTTCCTGGCCAGTATAAATATGGTATAAAACAAATGATCAACAAACACAAATCACACGCCTGCTTGGAAATACCAATAAATCACCTACTTCCGAGCTTTCACTTTTCAGTCCTGAACTGTCTTTTTTCTAAACATAAAAAACTCTACTCTTAGCAATGTTTTAGTCTTTTCTACTCACCACCTGTTTGGAAGGCCATTCCAGGACATTGTTCCCAAAACACTTAGAATCCTCTGAAATCCTGTCTCCAAGCTATGACTGCAACAGTGGGCAGCAACGCAGCTTCTGTCTGGAATAAAAACAGTAGATAATTCATACCATTTGTCCAGCATGTTGAAACTAGAAGACAGAGGTAAGTCAAGAGCTCACAGCCCTCCTTGTGGCCTTTGTCTCCTTTGCAGCATTCATACCTAGAACCACTCAGCACATGGGAGAAATGCTGCCAGGAGAATGCAAAAATCTTGATTGAAGTGGTTATGGCCTTTTGCACCTGCATAAATTTCAACTCCTATCTTGAACAGGTTCAGAAAATAGCCCAGACAGTACTCATTTCAGCTTCACTGCACTCCTGGGAGATGTGTAAGTGAGACTGCTTTACATCTTCCACTCTAGGCAGTTGTGAAGCCACCCAAGGTGATATGCGCGAGTGTTCCGTCATTGTTATGAGGGTCAGTGTTAAGTCCATCTCTTATCCATGCAATTTTTCTCACAGGACCAGCATTTCTTATGTGTTTGTTTGTTTTATTTTGTTGGGTGGGTGTTTGTGTTTTTTTGTTTGTTTTCTTTTGTTTTTCCCACCCAGTAATTTATCTTTGAGTTGTAAATGCTTTAGTGTGGAAGTAGTGATACTGTAGAACTTCTGTTATCACAAGGTTCTGTTGATAGCAGCAATTCTTGACTAATAACACTTAAGTGAAACACTGATATACAGCCACTGTGATTACAAAGCTGGGGTAATAGAAGTGCTATCATTAAAAAAAAAAAAAATACCATTGCAGAAATAAGGATAGACTATAGACTAGAGATGCCGTTAAACAAAAATTTTCATCTCACTTTAATCACAAGGAAATTCTTGAAGTATTTCTGAATGACTAAAGAACCAAAAAATATTAAAAAAAAAAAAAGAATTATGTTAGACAGACAATGCAGAGTATGAAAAAAATATATTCTGCCATTACATGCAAGACAAAACCAAGTACTTCCATCCTCTGCATGCATTTTTTAACAAAACCAGGACTAAACACATTCTGACTGGAGGCTATATTTTGGGTTGCTGGGGACTCCAGGTCTAGAAGATGCAACATGGTATATCAGAAAACATTCTCTAGATAACATAAACAAAGTTTAAATATGAATTTTGTATGCCTCTGGTCAGCCAATGAATGACAGTACTTGACCTACTGAGGATTTGGGATCTGCTATTTAATAGTCCCCAGTAATGGAGTGAAAATCTTTTGGGGCATATAAAGAGGTGGGCCCAAGCCATTAAGGTATTAAAATATCATTTTAGACATTAAATAAATATAAATTATGAGAACAAAGAGAGGGAGGTGGTGAGAGGTGAGAAGTTATTCATCTCTATCATATGCACATTTTGTGAATTCAGCTATGGTGTTTTACAACTTGCATCTCTGGAAATTCTTATATTCATTATATATATATACATGTTAAGAACTGTTAATTCATTGTTATAGATGTATATAAACTGTATTTGCAAGCAGCAGTATTAAGAGCTTCACAACATGCACTGATAGGCTTTTAGCTTCCATATGAGACCAAACAAACATGAAGATTTTAGAAGCTCTCTCTGCTTGTTTTAAATGCTATAAAACATACTTTACAGAATAGAAAGTGGCTTCAGTAATTGAAATGAAAGGCCTCTCTAGATTTTGATCCATTCATTCTGGTGCACTTGTTTCAACAGATATAGCCGTTCCTCTGCGAGAAATACAACCCAATTTCTTTCACATTCTCCAGACAATAAACTAATAAACCAAAATAAAGCCCAATACTGCAATGTGATGAGAGCCTTCTGGGAGTGTAAGTGGCCTCCACCTCCTTTGTCTTACAGGACTGGGTACTTCACATAGCAGCAAGATAGATGGAAACAATGTCGCTGGAAGCAATTCACACCTTTCATCAGAGAGGGGAAAAGAGAACATCTACATTATTTTCACAAGGATGATCTGAAAAGTGCTTTCCCATGAGTTGGAAGGACCCTCAGAGCCTTACTTTGAAACACTCATGTTGCTTACTGTAAAGGATATCTTGAAATTCAACAGCAAAAAATAGACTTACTCTTACTCAGTCATTTACAGCGGAAATTTTCACTGTAGTTGCTTGACTGTGGTGGAAACCCCAGGGCAGATGTGCATTTGAGATTAATCTATTCTGTTTTGTTGCCTTAGAGGGCACTGCTAAAAAATTACCTTGCTAAAAAAAAAAAAAAAAAAAAGATATGGGAAAGTCATCTAGTCCCCCTAACAGTGCAGACTTACCCTCTGCAGTGTTCCCTAGTGCTTTGTCCAGTCTATTTTTAAATGGCCTAAGTGATGAGAATTTCTGCAGAGGAGAGTTCACAGGCAGCCCTCTCTCCTCTAACAAAGCTCTGGACTGATAAATATTAATAACAATAATTTTATCAAGCTTTCTCTCTTTCACCCACCAAAGTGGTTAGGGTGCTAGGTAGCCATCATAAAACAAGTTCTTGTCCCAACTAAGACCAGCAATGTCAAAAAGAGATCAGTAAAGAAAAAATAACAATAAAACAAAAGACAGGGGAGGACAAGGGCTCTAGCAGACGTGCAGCTCAGGAACAAAAGGGTCTTACAGTAAGGATTGTTGAAGCAAACCTTCTCAGCAGAATTCATAACTGTTCGAGCTCTAGGGCCAAATACAGGGAAGTTTTCATAGTGCTTAACTGTCAGTGCTTAGCAGAATATTCAACAATCTTCAAGCCGTCTTAGTATCTCACAAATCCAGACCTACACTGAGGGAAACTGAAGAAGACCATATTTCTGAGCAAAGCTTTTGAGGTAACAGAAAAAAATAAAGAGATGCCATTTTGATTTGTTCATTTGCATCAAATCCAATAGCTGAGTGTTACAATTTTAATCACATTGTAAATCTTCCTTCTATATCTGCTAAATTCTCACTGACCGGGAGTTGCCGCAATTTGCCAGGTAATACCAAAAGTGAAGAATCGAATAAAAAGCTTCACTATCTTCAAACTCAAACAAATGCCTTTAGGAAAAAGCATGAACCAAAACCTAAGTCAAATGCCTGTCTTTTACATCCATGTTTGTCAATGCTAAAGCCCTACTGCTTGCTACTTGCACCAGAAGACTATTGCAACTTCTGTAGGGGGAAGAAGAAGGAAAAAAAAAAAAAAAAAAAAAAAAAAAGTGTTATATTTCTTTTTGACAGAACCATTAAGGAACTCTGTAATGTTTCAATCTGTGGTCAGTGTTCTGTTTTGCTTGGCTCACTAAGTCCTCAGCCTCAGCTGGCATTTCCTAAATTAACAGCACATTCACTCCCCACATTAAGACAGTCAGACAAATGGTTCAGCCTAAACTAAGCAGTTTGACACTCATGTGCTTCAGCAAAGCTGAACAGCATCTCATGACGCTTACATGATTGGATGATATCATAATCATATGATAAAAAGCCATTAGGCCAGGACCAAAACCTAAAACATAGGTCATTATGTTAGATGTAAAAAAGTGTACCCATTTAATAGAATTAAAGAAACAAAAAAGAGTTCTGACACCAGGGAACATCTGGCTAATATTTACATCTCCTGTTTAATTTGGATGCTTCAGTTTAGTTTTCAAGATGGCAGTGTATAGAAACAAATTAAGCCAATCACTCTATCTGCAGTTTAAAAAACCAAGATTTGTTTATAGTTTCTCATATTAATACCTCATCCACTTGGCCAAAATGCCTCGTGAAAAATATACCTCAAACACACAATTCCTCTTTAGTAACAAAGCCGTATTTCAGAATAATTCTTTGTTGATGGGATGAAAAAGGGAGTCATGTAAACTTGGAGTATTGAGATGAAGAGATAAAGTTGGGCCATAGGAAACGAAACAGTCTTCAGTGTGGTAGGGTTAAACCAAAGCCCATTAAGAAAGTCAACAGAATTAGCATTTTGGGCTCCATCCTACTTTCCTTTAAATCAATGGGACTTTGTCACTGACACCAGCCAAAGCACAATCACAGACATGTTCAGTGTTAAACTAACATGAGCTGAACGCAAGCTTGCTGGATGAGCCCTGTGCTTGGGAACTTGCAAGTTTAACTCTGTGATGAATTTGATACAGTGCTCATTTCCAAGAGCACTGAAATGCATGAAGCAATTCAGCAATGCATATGCAGAACTTCATAAAATATTATCTCTAAAAGAAAAACTGGCCAAGTGACAATATTCTTATGTCATAGGTAATTAGGTACACTCCAGAACATTCAGGTTAATAAAATGAGATACTGATTTCAAAATGCTAGAGAGAATATAAAGCCTGAAGTCATAACTTTTAGTTACAAACCCAGAGGGACAGACAGGGAAATCTCTTCATCAGGCTTCCCTGTTTCTGAACATACAAAGGATCTACCAGGCCAAAATCTATTCAGTATTACTGAGTATAATTGGCAGATATAAATAGCAGTATTAGCATCAGTGAATCACAGTATCCAAACTCCAGGTCTAGCTAAACAGTCCCAGTATTTGGGCTGTTTCTAGTCTGCTGTTTCTAGAGGCAGAAGAAAAATCCATGGAGGCTCACTGAATCTTTCCCATGTCTACCTAGACTGCCATGACTAAAACACAATGCAGACAAAAATTAACACTAAACCTGTGAGCTTCATGTTAGCAAGCAAGTCATCATTGGCTGCAAGGATCTTAGGGGTGGAAGCAAACCTAGCAGTTATTCTGAGTGCTAGACGTGTGCCTCAGCAGAAAACAGCAATGTAAGTCTTGTCTCAGGTTTGTATTGCCCAGTAAGCTGGGCTCTTGGGTGAGAAAGCCTGAAGAGAGCCCTGTGCATTTGCGACCTCCAGAAGTGGCTGCATTTCCCATCCACAAAACGAAGGAGTTCCTGGGTGGGGGGGGGGGGGGGGGAGGGGGAGTCTGAAATTATGTCCCTTCTGCACCAACTCTACCAATAACTGAAATGCTGCTGTCAGGCTTTCCAGAGGCTATGGCAAAGCCAGGGCAGCAGTGGTAGAAGCAAGGTGAAGAGAAGCAATGAGAGCAGCAAACGACTGCTGCACTGGCAGTGGGAAACAAGAGCATGTATTTTGGAGGAAGTAAGGAGGTGGTGCCCCCAGAGACCAATTCCAAAAGGCAATAGGTGTGGAGCAACACCACATTTGGTTCCTTCCACCTTCTCCATGCCTCCAGTGCGATCCCAGCAGACACCACACCCTGAAGTTCTTCCTATGCCATCCTAGCACAGTGCTGACTATGCGGCACATCTGTTCCTTTCATGCTATAAAAGCACTGCTTGTTTTGCCTGTCACACAGCCCTCAAGTGTTTCAGATGCTTTGAACTGAGTGACATGGTAATTCTCTTTTAGGGATACCCCACTGCCCAGAGGAAACATGGATCTGTTCTCATCATCATGGGGGTGCAAAGTCCAGCTAGGCTGGTCATGAGGCATGCCTGGGCCTGGCCTCAGGCTCCCAGGCCAGCTGGCTGGAAGACTCCCACCAGAAGGTGAAGGCTGGCTCAGCTGGCCTACTGGGAACAGTTTCGGGGCCATGTTGACCTCTAGACCATCTCTGGCACCACTCAGAGCCAAGAACCAGCCTCGCAGTGTGGCAGAGCAGCCACTCCACTTGTCTTCATTCCAACCATTTAATTTACTAGGAGAGCTACGGCCTGCCAATGACAGGCTTTGCTGCTCTGGGGACAGCTGAGCCTGAGCAGGCTTGGAGCCAGAGGGTGGCCCATGGCCCTCTTTTATTTAGAGGAATATATATAGCTACTAGGGCTATATGCTGTGGTGGACTTGAGCATGTCCTCAGCCCTGCTCTGCTAGGGAGACAGAAGGTGGAGAGTCCTGGGACAAGGGACCCGTTCTTCATTCATCAGAAATGGCAGCTCTTCATATTTATTTAAAAACGGGGTCACCCACATGCCTGTCATTTCTTATACATTGATTTATACAGAGCCAGAGGAAAAGTGTGCCACCTTCTGAGGAACTTTTCCTCCAACCACAGCCATCAGAAGTAACCCTTTTGTGAGGTAAAACCAAATTATTCATTACCTGGAGCAGCAATGCCTTGTTGTTTTGCTGTTTAAAACCTCCATGTTTCAAAGTGCAAGCAAGAGTGGCCAAAAGTGTACTCCTCTGTATAAAACTCTCAGGTTCTTCCATTCTCTCTCTCTCTCTTTTTTTTTTTTTTCTCTGTCTTAGGGCATGGCAGAAATGGGAAGGCAGTAATAGGAAGTTCAAGCCTATCCCTTCCAAATTGTTCAATTCCTCCTTCCAAAAATGCTCAGGGAAAAATGGATGGGAAGTTGCAGGCAGGGTATAAAGTGCTCAGAGTGCTGCAGAAGTGATGTAGTCATTTAAAAGGAAGACTTGGAAAAACAGTATGTTTCTTCTTTTGACATCCTCCCAGGAATGTCTGCATCAGCCAACTTGCTTCAAGTGACAAAAGTCATTACAGATAAACACAGTGGATTGTTTATTTTGGAAAGGGACTGGGGCATAACTCCTCTGAGGTAAAGCACAGGGTGGTTCTCTCTTTACCTGCTGCTGAATCCAGCAGAGGGGCAAGGTGCTGCATGCTTTGTGTTAAAATGACTAACAAGACCTTTGTCTAGGCTTGAACTCTCATACCTGTTTGCAGTTCCTGACATACCTCGGATCCCCCCACTGCCTGCTGAGCCTGCGCTGGAGCACTCGGATGGCAAGCCTCTGGAAACAGGATGCCACGGGGATCCACTGGGAAGACAAAGCCCCTCAGAAAGGCGAGCAGCCTCGGGCCACTCTAATTACAAGTCCCTGCACTGCTTGAAGGTACTCAGCTGACATGCCTGAACTGTGCAAAGACCTTCAAGTGAACTATTATACAAAGCTCAATGTATCACATGGTTGAGAAGCAGCTGCTAAGTCTCACTGTAAATGAGGCACAGAGATGATAAGTCACATACTCTCATATACAATGTGTTTAAGGAAACCCCCACCCTACGGATTTTACTGCCTTAGGGTAGGATGAAACTTGGGAGGTGAAGGGGAGGGAGGGGGATGTGGGAAAGAGTTTTATGTGAAGATTATGTGAAGACGTTCTAGTCTACATTAAGGATGTGTTTACTTCTAGTAGCTTTGGCAAGTTAATCATAACATGCATTTAAGTTCTTTCAATAACATCCCCCAAAGTGGATTTTTTTAAATGTCATTTCCCTGTTTAAACCAGCACAGAACTGTACATCAAGATAAGTCTTCCACATGAGACACAGAAAGCAGTAGTTACTAACATTTGGTTTCTCTGCTCACTTTGCTTGAATACACAGAAGCCTGAAATGTGTGTTCTCAATTCAGATAGGATGGGTGTAAATGACATGCATTTGATTGCAGAGATATGACAAGCAGAAAGACCGACATGATTAATAAAAAAATCTGGCAAAACAGAAGACAACAGATGACATAGTCCACAGTAATTAATATGCTGTTTGTGATCATCTTAGAAAAAATGATTGAATTCTGTGGGTAAAGCTTAATGGCTGCAGGGTAGTGCCTTAAACACACCCATAGAGTGTTTTCCTATAACTCAGTGACAAGCTGTGACCATAGTCATTTCTGAAATCCCAGATGCATAGAAGTGCAGGGTTGGGTCGGACCTGCAGAAATCATCCAGCACTGCGCTGAGATAGGCTGGGCCATAGGAATCAGTTTGATGCCGAAATGGGAGCTCAGACCCATGAGAGCTATTAATTCAGACTCTCTGCACTGTCAGTAGGTGGCTCATCTTTTCAAGATTTCCCCTTCATCCATGACAACAAAAACTAAATATATGCCTTCCAAAGTGAAAAAATGTTATTTATATCATGAAAATATTGCAAAATAGTAATGCAAAAACAATTTTAATTCTATTTCAAAAGTGTCTAGAAAAAAAAACTTGGAACTTACTTACCTGGCACGTGTGTGTTTTTAGACAAGTATCCACAATCATATACTTACCTTTCCACACCTTCTTCAATTAATTTTCAAGCAGCCCTTCTGAAACAAAGTGTGTAAAATATGTGAATATAAAGGATATTTAATGATCTATAAGTGATAGCACATTATTTGCCAAACATATATGCTTCCTTAGGCTCTGTTAAGAAAACACTTTGAAGTAAAAAATAGAAATTCAAAGAAGGAAAGTATAGCAAGAAGCAGGTGATCAGAGATAGGCCCTCCTAGGAGAAGACTTCCAGTACAAGAGAAGTCCCTGACAGGGCTTGCATATCTCACTTTTCTCTATGGATTTGTTGGAGAACAAAGATCCATAAGATTAAGTGTAAATCCAGGGGCATGAAGACGATGGCAGGAGACTCACATTTTAGCTGTCACGAAGGGAAAATACTTCATCATTAAAACTGAAGCCAGAATTCTGTCTCCTTTACAGAGGGCTTCAAACCATACTTAGCTTCCAAGGGACTATTTGAATAGTTAACCATTTGCTGAGGTGATTTGATCCTGCTCTCATTCAAGGCAGATGTGTCTCCCTTCAACTTCAAAGAGAGCGTGATGACACCTTTGCAAACCATGTTTCAATCTGGATAGCAGAGGTTTGAACTTAAAACATTTTCTAATAGAGATACTGCAGAAAACAGAAGTAGGTCCAAACTATGTTAAAAATTCACTTAAGAAAAAGATTTTTTTTAAAAAAAAAAAAAAAGGAAGAAAAAAAAGAAAGATAGAAAGAAAGGAAGAACATCCCAGAGTAAAGTTGGACAAACAGGTTTAAAACTAGCACAGATGGGCCAAAGTGCTTTTTACCCCTTATCACAGACATTTATATTATATGTCAAAGTAATGCAGAATGCAGAGATAGTCAATGTTAGAACGCTCTGTCTGGGTCATGCAGATTCATCATCAGCTGAAACAAAGTGTATTTTCTCCTGGAGTGGGTCACTGTTCTCCTCAATCATCTCACGCTTTTGTTGTGTTTATTTTCAGCACCAGTTTAATCTTAAAGATGCCATTTAACAAAGAATTTGTCCAGATAGTAGCAACATATGGAAGCAGCTGTTTGCGGTTCTTGTTCATAAAATGAGTTACATCTTCCTTTAAACAAGACAGCTTTTCATTTTGCTGTTAAACCTGCAGTTGAATCAGTACAAAATGATAATAAACATGTCTAAAGAGAGGTCTCCAGCTCAAAGCAAGAGTTACTGTCCATGAACTCTGCCACCTTTTGCTTCTTATTTCCTAGCACAGGACATTTGTTTCAGAAAATAGCTATAACATGCAAAACATGAACTACTTTTTGGCACTCAATTCTTAATTATTGTCATTATTGCCATTAAAAGAAATCTCATGGCTGAAAATATCTTCAAAAATGGAAGCATTTGATATGTTACACATTGCCTTAGTGCATTACAGCAAAAATAAAATAGATAATACTTTGTACAGCATGTCCAAAGCATAGGCTATATCTACACTGCCAAATAAAACAGGGCCAGGGAGTGAACTTGATTATGGGACTATGAACATTCATTTTGCTTAGTTATTAATACCTTTTCTGGCACAGTTTTGGCCTGTGCTGACTATCAGTTTTTGAATAATAATGCCCAGGCATGACTGATGGGAGAGCACATGAGGCAGGGAGCTCACCCAGCGGGCTACGTGAGTGAGACCACAACCGATTAGAGTTTGTATTGTCTTATAATACTATCCCATATGCTTTGTGCATTCACACATCTCTAATACATCTTTGCACCAAGGCACACAACACAACCCCACAGTTTTCATGTTATGAAAACCTGATTCTGACAGGCAGAAACATAGCCCTCATGCTACTGAACGTACATGAAAAGGACACAAAGTAATAATTACATCTCA
Source organism: Oxyura jamaicensis (assembly GCF_011077185.1). NCBI lineage: Eukaryota > Metazoa > Chordata > Aves > Anseriformes > Anatidae > Oxyura > Oxyura jamaicensis. The sequence goes on along the minus strand of NC_048894.1, from coordinate 115,646,120 downwards.
GATCCACTGGGAAACCACTTGCTTAGCGGAAATGTAGCACCACAATGCTGTACCACATGGACAAGAGAACAGAACTCGTCCATGCTTTATTTATCAGCTTGAGTGTATCTATGCTATCTCAGATACTTGAAGACATTCTGGCTATTTCTTGGAGAGGAGGAGATTATAACATGAGAGACAGCATTGTAAAAGGAAAATATCATTAATAACTCTGATGCCTAGACCTTCACCATGTCATCTGATGAGGTCTAGCAGATCTAGCTATGGGATATGTTGCTGTTTCTTTAAAGGAAGAAGTGTCTTGCAGTCCATGTGGAGGTAAGGAATAACCAGATAAACTGAGAGGGAGCACAAAGTACCTACTAGGGAAGTGATCAATGAAAAATAAAGACATGCAGAGAAGGTGGGCTGTAGGATAGGAACTGGTGATGAAAAGAAATGAAATAATTGAGCTGATGAGGGATTTCAATCAGGGTCAGAAAGGTGAGAGCTGAAAGATCACCAGGACAGCTATTCAGTTCACCAGTGTGGTATGTTAGGATCATGATGTTGTGTGTTGATTTATATATTTCTGAAAAGCCAGCTTTTCTGGTAATGCAATGAGTACCAGCTTTACAATACTCTGTAATATATTAGGTAAATGTAGACTGTTTTCGTGAAATTTGCAGTCTAAAATGGGAAAAGTTTAAGGCTGTGGCTCCGGATTAAGCATAAAATATCATTGTGCTCTTTTGCTATGGATAGACTGTAACTGTGCCCCGCTAACATGTAAATGGCTGATTTTTTTACACTTCCTACCCTGTTTTTGACCAACAGTTCCAGTTGAAAATACAAGACGTGCCTGGTTCAGCTTCTTAAACTGTTCATACTGAATTTTAAGGCAACTTTAATTAAATAGATAAGGGTTATATGATCTGATAATTTGTAGGAATAGGGGGATGGATTCGGTGACCTAGGAGGTCTCTTTCAGTCACAAGTGTAGGTATTACCTTGGAACAATTTTAGCATCTCCTTTCCACCAGCTTATCTGAGTTAAAATTAACACCAATATTATAAATCACAAATAACTGCACCAAATGGTGTAAAAATAGCAGTAGACAAGAATTAAGCACTTTGTTTTACACTACCTGAACCTATGGCAATAATTTAGCTATAAGCTTTTGAAAGCTTAACCCCAGCAGATCTTCCTGTGGTGGTTTCAGTTTCTATCTTCCCTCACCTGTCCTGCCATTTCTCTGATGCAAATTATCAATTTCAAAGCAAAACCAGCAGAAATGAATATATATCTACCTATTGGTCTTTGCAACATACAGATCATGGGTTTAAGTTAACTCACCTTCTCTAGTATTTTCCTTGCTAAGGAGCTGCAAAGATCAGAAGATGATAATGTCTCTTTCGTATTTACTACTGTATAGGGGCAATTCCATAGTTACAAGTATCTCAGAAACAGAACAGTAAGTTCATGCTTTCTGGGAAATAAAGACACCTACTAGGTCACTGATGCCTTTTGTTCTTTAAGAGATTAATTTAAGATTTCAAATGTCTCAGTAAAACAAGAACTTTATAAAAACTTTCGATAACAATAGTCGTAATGCCTATTACACACCATCGTGTTTTGTTTTTTTTTAGCTAAGTACCTGCAACTCTTTTAAATCACTGTATTCCCCTTTTCAAAAACAAGAAGACAAATTTAGAAATGAAAATAAAGTAAATGACCCTAGTATAAATTAGGAAACTCATTAATTCTGGCATTCCTGAAGCTCAGGGCCAGGTAGCTTGTTTGCAGAGCAAATTAAAGACAACTCTAATGCACATATTTCATAGAAACCAGAAATACAGAACAAGAAAGGAACCCCAGTAATTTACCTAGTTCACCCCTGTGCTTTGAAAATACCTGTTTTCTCTGGCCCATGTTTATTTTATTCCTTAATTATTTAAAAATGCCTGAAAACTGCCTAAGTGCTTAGTTATCCTCAGAGTAGTAAAAGGATTTTATTTTTTATGGATTTTTTTTTTTTTTTTAATTTCTAACCTAAACCTTCTTTACCTCAAATTAAAGCAATCACTTTTTCTGTGTTTTGTCAGTGGACTTGGAGTATAATTGATCACTGTCCTCTTTACAACAACCTTCTACATACTTGAAGACTGTTATCATGTCCCTCTCAGGCTCTTCTGTTGTAGACTAAACAAACCCAATTCCTTCAATCTTTCCTCATAGGTCATGTTTTCTAAACCGCTTATCATTCCTGTTGCTCTCTTCTGGACACTCTCCAATTTGTCTATATCTTTCTGAAAAAGTGGTGCCCAAAATTGGGTCGAGTTCCCCAGCTGAGTGCTCAAAATGCCAAGCAGGATGGAATTCCTACTTCCGTCTGACACAAGGCATTTTCTTTTATTTCACCGCAGAATAATGTTGCTGTTCCTAAAAAGACATTATGTTCTTGAGTCATACTTTGTCTGTGCTCCACTATCACCCTTGTCTACTTCTCTGCAGCACTGTTGTCTGGCCATTTACTCTCTGCTCTGTATCTGTGTGTGATTGTCCCTCCCTGGAAACAGCTCTTCACACTAATCTTTATTGAATCTCATTTCAGTGGTTTCTGATCATTCTTCCAATTTTTCACAATATTTTTTTAATTAAGTTATGCTTTAGAAACTGTTTACAATCTCTCCCACTCTCAGGAAACATCAGATTTTGTAATGAGAGTTTGCACAGTCTGATACTGGCCAAAATAGATTTACCAACAACCCACTTTAATAGTGAGCTACTCACACCTGTTCTCAACCATGGATTTTCAGCCACTTTGTAGTACTTTCATTTAGGTCATTTTTCTTTAATTTGCTTATGATAATGTTTTATGAGAATGGGTTAAAACGCAGGATTGGTATATATCATATTTGCTACATCCTTTTATTCACAAGGCCAGTTACCTTATCAAAGAAAGTAATTAGAATGACTTGGCATTCTTTTTCCTGATAAATCTGTATTGGCTTTTTCTTATCATCCTTAAGTACTTATAAACTGTCTTCTTAGTAAATTGTTTCAGTATCTTTCCCAGTATTGATATTAGGCCAGCTGGACTTAATTTTTCAAGTCTTCTTTCTCTCTGTGCTTAAAGACAGACATTATATTTTTCCTCCTCTGGTCTTCTGGGACATCACTTACCTCCCAGTGTCCCTGATACTCAGTAATGCTACAGTGGCTGCTTTGCTAGTTCAGTTACCTCTTCCTTAAAAGTGAGGAAAGAAGAAACAGATAGTACATGAAGGCATTTTAGATTATGCTTTCAACAAGTGAGTTGTATGTATACCAATTGTAATCATTTTAGGAATTATACTGACTATAACAAGGAAGAAAATGACCTGTGGAGGTGATAAAACCTAGATTTTCTCTCAAGACTGTGAACAATAATATGGGCAACAGTTTTCACAAGGAAACTATGATTCAGTGATCTAAATCACTCATACACTTTTATACTCACTTTCTTATCACTAACAGTTGGACAGGTCTAAATGTCTCATGGTTCACTAGAAGATGCCTTAATTAGTGGAATATCCTGCTTGACTATATCCATATTTCAGTTATTGAAATAATACAGCTGCTTCAGTTTCTACAATAAAACTTTGTAAGAGGGGACAGAGAAATTTTTCTGAACACATCAGTGTCCTCTAGCAAAATCTGGTCTGATTTAATTAATCACATTTATTAATCTTTACTATTTACACTCTGTCAGAGCCAGAAGCCTTTGGTAGGGACCTCAGGCTTATTGTTTTATGTACTTCAAGTTCCTGTTGAAAAAGTTTTTTCTTTGCCCTGAAGTATCAGTGTAGCCTCTGAGTGAACCTTGCCTTGTTTTAATTTTGCCATTTTCTCCCTCAGTTACATTGGTAAAATGTCAAACACTGTTTTTTCTGGCAAACACAACCCCTTTGAAAAGGAAGGGAAGAGGAATGTTTCTGCCAGTCTCTTTAACTCTGAAAGAAGATAATTAGAAGGTGAATAAGACAATTAAAATATTGCTTTGTGTACCCATTTATTTTCCACATGCAAACATTTAAATTCAATCAAGTAGAGGTACCTCAGCTCTGAAAAATGACCCCTTGCTCTGTGAGTATTCAAAACCTTAGTCCACAACATTCAATTGGGCAAGGACATATGAGACCCAAAAATATGAGTTTCATATCAGTGATACTGTATAATGCATTTCAAACAGTGTGGTCATTCTGTTGCCAATTGCAGAGAGAGAGCTCCCTTGTTGGATGCTTTAGTGAGAAAAAGTTAACACAAAGAAATGTGGGCAAAATCTTACCAGCATGAACTACTAAAGGATAAGGATCTTTTCAGGAGAAAATGGTGTCTTTACATAGCCACCTCTTCAAGAACCTTACTTTAAGTGAGTTCTTCTTTAATATAATTCAAATTTGATCTCCTCAATATAAAAGCTACAGTTAAAGACTGGATCAGTTACAGTGAAGCAAAACACTACCAAAGTTTTATGTTGCCCCTGGTTCAGCAGTTTTAGTACTTACATACTGAAAAACATAAGCTCTAGAGTACCAGTGCTTAATTTTGTGAGAAATTACATGCCTGTGCAGAAACTAGGCTTTTATGCCTAAACACTGATACAATATGCAATGTAATTAATACAAAAAAAAAAAAAATACAAAATGCAATTTAATCTGCAATAGGTGGAGGTTTTATCTGTTGAGGTGGGACATCACTGCTGACTTACCCTCTGAAATACCAGCTAGAAGCATGCAGGGAAATACAGTCTGAATTTGCTTCAACAGAGTAGGAAGAAGATTCTCTTACATGACTGCAGGCTCAGGTTTGGTATCTCCTTGCTTATGTTTCCATTGATACAAGCTATAGAGCTCTGCCATGAAGAACGTTTCAAAACTTTTGAACCTAAGACCAAAAGGACCCCTTGAAAACAGTCCAGCTACTATTGCATTGTTGAAATTATAAAGTGTCCATGACAGCTGTCCACTGTCAGTTTTTTGTTTACATATAAGCCTGAAAGCCTATAGGATTTGTACGTTAAGTATGTCAAATTACTAAATTTAGAATAGACTTCCAAAGTTTCCATCCTCCAGAAGTCTCTCCAGCCTGAAGGTTTAACCTAAACTCAGCTCCTGTTAAACCATGCAAGTCCAGATGCCAAAGATCATGCTATACCGTCAGTAAAGCAAATTTGTCCTATGTTTTTGCTATGAATTGAAAGAGAGGAGGAATCCTAATGTACCATACTACATTATCAAATCAGAATTTGATTCAGAAATATTTAAAAGCTCATTTCCCTAATGATCTTACAAGTTCTGCATTGTATACCAAAGCATGAATTATGGTGCAATAATTCACGCTCAGAAAACCCACTCGTCCTTGATCTTTGGCATGGTGCCTCACAGCTTACTACCTTTGAAGCATGGAATAGTAATTTGCATGCTGTTGTGTCTTGCTATTTATTGTTCGTATTCTTTACTACATTTGGAATTGTAAGTGTTCCAAGCTGATGAATTTCGATAACCTGAATTGGCACATTTTTTGTAAAGCCCCAGTCACTTTGGAAACTGTTAATTCATACTGAATGGCTCCCTTATACACACACCTCAGGGTGTAGACTCAGGCTAGAATTTGAAAGTAACAAATTGAAAATTAGTCACTATGAGTAATGATATCATAATCTAGCCCTTCAAATAGGCTTTATAAGATCTGTTGGGACTTCTGAGGGAAAAAAAGAAAAAAAAAAAAAAAGAATGAAGGGTGAACTTTAGGAGACTGGCTAGGAGAACAATCTAGGTAGAATTTACTGTTATCTAGGGAAAAAAAAAAAAAAAAAAAGAGAGAGAGAGAGAGAGAGAGAGAAAAGATCAGTGCATCTTGGCAGAGGCAGCACTTTTCAACACATAACATTAATGATTTCAAATGACTATATCAAACCCTTTTATTATTTCTTAAGAAAATCAGTCCTGTCAAAGTACTAGCATACATACAGTAAGGCTTATTCATTACAATTTTAAATTTCCTCTAGGCATTTAAAATTATCTCTTATAAGATCCCAAAACTTTTCTTGTTACTTAGACATGTATCAAGAACATATTTTAAGCAATCAACTTGGTTTAGACATCTTTAATTTGCTGGCTGCCCCACATTCCCTTTAGTTAGTTTTGAGTGTAACACTGAAGTTAGTACACTGTACTGACTTTTGACATGAAGTACTTAAATGTGGTACTTCAGCAAAGATTGTGCTGAGAATGTGCCCACAATAAGTTCTGTAACAGAGGCAAGACCTCAGAAAAAGCAGTCATTTTATTCCAACATCCTGTATCCTGTGTATAGACATTAGATTAAATGCTAGACCACAACCTACACGGAGAAAATTCATCAGTGGAATGCTTTGAATTCAGAATTTAACATTTGTAATATTTACCCAGGTTTAACTGACTGCAATACAGTATTATTACCACACTCAATGTATCTGAAGTTTGTCATCATCGGAATGGCCACGATTCTTGGTATTAATTAAACTCTCAGAATCAAAAGTCATGAGGTACACTACTATAATAGATCACCACAGTTGTACAAATGATGATCAGCAAAGAGTGCCAGGTATCTGCTGGGTCTTGCACTATCATGCAGGACTCAGCAAGTCCAGGACAGTGCTCTTGATAGCAGCCTTCTGAGCCAAATAGGAAATGTAGGTAGGAGCTGACAGCATCCTCTCTCAAGTTAGTGATTTCTTGGTGCCAGATGTCTAGGACAAAATGTACATTCAGATCAGAAATTGTCCCTTCCAGTTTTCAAGGCAGCCACAGAAAGTGCTGGTGAAAGGCTGGTGCCCACACACTATTTCTGCCAATTCCCTGCCCCCTCCTTTCCCTCTCTGCCCTGCAGTGTCCAAGGTTATGTCTGGTGAATTGCGGTTCTAGGGCTGTGGTAACATAGGCTTAGTTTCTGGGAGTTTTCTGAGCTCTCTCACATCTGGAACGAGACACATAACGTCTGCCTGCTGGTCATGCACAATTCTCCATAAGACTTGATTAGAACAAAAGTCTATTATTTCATTTTGAATCTCGTGGATTAGATAATCAGGAAATTGTGACATGCTTCAAAGTTTGCCAAAATGTAGAATCAATTTGTTAGATTAATTAATGCTGGAAAGGCTCCCTTAAGTAAAAAAGTCTCACTTTCATTTTAACCCAAAGCAAATATACCTTCTTACTGATAATTCTTGGGTTGGAAATGGGAACATAAGACTCTCAAGGGTCACAAGGGACACTAATTTCTGCCTTCTGTAGTACAAGCTGTTTCATTTAGGAAAGTCCATGGAATGCTGATACCATATCCCATTCCCCTTATTCTATAGGCCATAAAATAGCTTCATTGCCTTCTAACAAACTTTAAACTAATTGTAAAGATGAAAAACAATTTCTAGAATGTTTTCTGCTGTTCCGGTCCCCTACAAGAGGAGTGAAGTTGGTACAGGAAGTTCTTAGGAGCTGACAGGCTCCCACAGTCCAAACGAAAGAAAAAAGAAAAAACCAAAGGCTTACCCCAAGCTTTCCCTTAATTTGATCCAGGAACAAAAAAAAAAAAAAAAAAAAAAAAAAAAAAAAAAAAAAAAAAAAAAGCTGCCTTTCTGACTTCATTTTAGCAATTAATTTAAATAGCCCAGTAATCAATTATTGTTCAAGGAAGGCTTTTTGCATTGTTTTTTTGTTTGTTTTTTCTATCTCTGTCCTCAATAACATTCACACAGTTTTCTCTAACGCACTTAAAGGTTTCTCTTTGGCCTCTCTAAAGATCTGTTAATAAAGCTGAAAATGAAAACCAGACTTTAAACTGTTCTGTACCAGTATTAGAAACTTTACCACATTTTGCTTTAGACTTGTTTGTTACCCATGTGATAATTTCCTTATATAAGCTAATATGAACTTATCTCAAAAGAAATGGCTCATGACCTAGTGTATCAAATGCTTTAACAAAAGTTCACTTATAGCTCATACTATCTTTTTGTTTACTTTCATACAGTTCTTTCTTGTGAGAACTTAGAAGTAAAGACCAGACAATTGGACCTCCTTTCCGTGGAAGGCATTTATTTGGTGGTCTTGGTCAAGTTGAAGGTTACAGAGCCCTGACCACAGGGATTTTTTGAGACCCAAGAACATTGCACGTGGGCACACACACACACACACAAACCCCAAATATACATACATACATATATATATATATATATATTCTTTTATGGCATCTGGAGTAGACAGGACAGAGTACTGAGAAGACACTGGCTTCTCTACAGTTACATGTGTCTGAAGAGTAATTCTGCCCTGCAAATCAGCTACGTACACACAGTGTCTTTCTCTCTCCCACAGTCTCATTGACTATAGCTGATGTTCTGGGGAAAAGAAGAAAGGCCTATCACATTCACGTTCACCAATTATTCTTACTTCTGTACATTTTCAGCAACTACACGAGGTGTATGTCTTTTCACAGTTGTTCATCCAAAGCCATTTTCCAAAAAGCATTTTAGGAGTGCATGCTATTTCATGTTTCTACTGCTCCAGCAGCAACAGAAATATATGTATATATGTATGTGTATGTGTATGCATAAGTGTACGTCATGTATGTATGTATGTATTCAGATACATAGTTGTATGTAGAATTCAACACTAGGATATCCTGGACAATAAACAAAAGGATATTACAGCATTTTGCCCATAGTAATAGGAACAAGACTAATAGTTTCTCAAGACAGGCCAGAAATAAAGTCTCTGCTTGGGGCAACTGGCAGGCTCTTGACACACCTATGTTGTCATCCAGTGCTTGAACTTTGAGCAAAGAATGAAAGGATATATAGCTCAGTCTAGCACTGAAGGTCCTGTGACAAAATGTAGTGTTATATTCTTATTCTTTGCAAATGTATAATGTCTAAAATCAATAAATCAATTAATTCATGGCTTAGGGAAAAATCACAGCAGAAGCTAAATATCTATTCTAATTAAATAATAATCTCATTATTTATAAGTAGACTAAGAACAGTATCATCTTTCAACAAAAAATACAACCTGAAGTAAATTACTAGGGTTTTTTGATTATTTGATATGTGGTGCTGTAAAGCAGAAAAAACGATTATTTCTTAATTCTGCTGGGCCTTGTGTTCCACTACTAATGTTCCCTAAACTGGCAAAGCTGTTATGATACAGAAACTAAACTCACAAATTATTTTTAACTCATTGGCTTAGATTCTGTCTGCATCATGCTTCATGCTAGCATACATGTAGAAAATCAATTTCATGCTTAGAAAATGGAGCATTCAGAAGATCATGTGGTCACAAGTAAAAGCTAAAAATGTTAAAATTTTCTGAAGGAAAACTAGATAAAGAAAAAATATTAGCTATATATGCAGGCCTTATTTTGAGAGGAAAAATTTGCAAGAAAGTTAAAGCTTTATCAGACATACAGACTTCATATTTTAAGTAATTAATTAATTTTAAAAATGATTATGATGTATTTTCTAACTGGTTTAAAAATGAGATATGCACTGCTACCAGAGAGAACTGTAATGTAATAATAGATAGTAGTGTAACAAGAAATATACCCTAATATTTTCAGCACTGCATAATCGATCATGTGCTGAAATGGGATGTTTTTCACCCTCTGAAGTATCAGGTTGAGTGTACACAATTCAGGCAACACATGCACTTTTGGGAGACAATCAAGGTTTTGTGTTCTTTACTGAACCTATTATTAGCATTTCAGGTAAAAAGTTGGTACTTTGCAGTGTCTGACAGGTGTACAATGAGTTTTAGCACGGAGCTTTCTATGGGTTTTCATTTTTTCCTATTTCATATTGTCCTTCATAGTAATGAGCTCAGTAGGAAGGGAATGGCACACCAGCAGCTTTGGTGGGTTGTGTGTTTCTGAGAAAAGGAAGGAAAGGTGCTTGATATATAATACCAGGAGAGCTTCCCCAAAGATGTAATTGTGATCACATCATTTATGCTCTTGGAATAGGAAGACACATTTCTCCAGGCTGTGAATGAGCACACATGATGTACAGAGATGTATGAAAATGAGGAGTGAGGTCTGATGCACACTGAGGAAGGGGCATAAATGTTAGTAAAAAACCATAAGCATTAGTGAAAAAGGCTGCCATGAAGATTGAAAAAGGCTAGGAGGATCTCTGAAGGTGTGAAAAGAGAGATTCATAAAGTGTAGCATTGCAGCAGAGGAGTGACATTGTCCAAAAGACTTCTCAGAGACAGTAAGTATCCAAAAATGCAGGAAATTCCTGGATCCCTGAAAGGGAAAATTTTAATAAGGAGATGAAGGGGAAATCTAATATTTTTACACATCTACACAAGAATAAACCTTAGGATTTGCAAAAACCTATAAGTGCATATCAAGGACGCAGGAGAGGGGACAGAAAAGGTAAATATTTAAATACTCCAGATACCAGCCTGAGTAACTAAAAGTTTTGCAGGAAGTGATAGCAAGAGAAAAGATGTCAATAATAATATCAGTTTCAGACATACTCAGTCATACCAAAGTGAATACAGAGAAAAATCAAGAAAGGAAACAAGATTAGACATGATGGTGCCCCTTCCCCAACCTCAGATGGAGACAAATGTGCATCGTTAGTTTGTTTAACACAGGAACAAGACAAAAATCCTCCATGCCCAGATGCCAGCTCTTCAGCAGCAATAATATATATTAACCTAATCTACAAGATTGTTCTATCTTGGCACATAGGTAGAGCATAGTGTTCTGTCTGCAAATAATCAACAAGCTAAAAGGTAGAAAGTATGCATTCCTGCAGGCATGCAACCTCACCGTCCCGCAAAGCCCAGACTGTAGCTGGAGGGAGAGTAATACACTTGAGCTAACTTACTCGACTGCTCCAGGATGGCAATTTCTGTAACTGCAACTCAAGCTAAGGTGGAGAAAATTAATCTAAATATCAGACTTTTTTTTTTTTTTTTTTTTTCTTTTTTTTTTTTTTTTTTTTTTCTTGTAAGAGGTGTAAGGCCTTTTTCTTGTAAGGCCTTTTCTTACACTTGGAGCTGCACATAGCTTTATGCCATATTACAGCAGTAATATTGATGCACAGTGCATAACAGTAATAAATGGTTTTGTATGATTAAATCTCCATGGTAAATCTTAAAATACTTTGTCATCTCTAGGAGGCAAGTGTTGCAGCAGGCTGCCGTGCAGAAGAACAAACACAGAAAGTTAATGAGGAAGGGCGTCCTGTACTATAGGTACTGTCTGCTCTGATGGCAAAGGCCGAGCAGTGAAAGAAGACAGAGTAACCTACTGGAGCAGGAAGAGGCTGGTAGCAATTAATGGGGAAGTTTGTTTCTGCTCTGCAGAAAGGCAATTGTCTAGTTAATCCCTTTCCTGCAGGGACTAACAATGACCTGCCCCCAGCAACACTGGGCTGTTGTGTGACACTGCCTTCTGCAGCTTGAGAACCAGCCAAATACTTCGTACAGCTCAACACACAACCATACTATTTTAAGACTTCCTCCTCCATGGAATTCCTTTGGTCCTGCTCATTAGATGCCCACTTAAAATACATTTAGGGCAAGGGTAGTTCCATGTTTGCAATTATGTACTACAATTTTTCTGCTGCTGTTTGAGAAACTGCACTGTTGTCACTGCTCTGGATCAGGGCAAGGGCTTCATTGCTACAGGTATTAAATAAGCAGCAGTTACTAGAGATGCTGTGTTTTGTTACACAATAATGAAAACTAGCTACAAACCACAGAGGAAGCTGAAAAGTCACATTTGATTTTGTAGCTCAGCAAGTATTTGGTCTTCTTTTGACAGTTTCCTGCATTTTCCAGTTATTCATGCCACTGAGTTTAAATTATATGAATTAAAAACTTTGGCAATCTTCCATTTTGTGGAACTCTATGGCAGGGCGTCGTTTAAGAAGCTTATGGTCGGACCAGTGCCATGATATGCAGACATGCCTGACAGCTGAATTCAGGCTTTTTCATGTTGTGGCTTACATTTTAATTACTTTGAAGAGTACTGTACTAGAAAGGAAATGCCAGATAGACTGTATCATGGAAGCCAGGGGAATATTGCAAATCATCAGAACCTTCTGAGGTAAAACAACAATTAATGACGGGAATGTTGGGTGGAGGAAAGATTCAGGGATTATAACAAATTCGGTAATAATAATAATAATAATAAAAAAAAAAAAAAAGCGTAAACAGCATGATCACTGCCCTAGACAATATCGTTTTACTAGAAACCCCAAGGTAAAACTTTTATCTTAATTTCCCTAATATAGATGGTAGGCAAATCATTAGCAATTTTCTCAAAGACCAAAACTTAAAAATTCACCATAGCACATGCAAAATTTTATGTCTGTCCTTTCTGAAATGCTGACATGTCAGAAATACAATGCAACCAGTTTAGCTGGTTAAAAATAAATAAAATAATACTTTTTTCTCTTACAGCAACACAAATCTAGCTTTTTTATTAAAAAAAAAAAAAAAAAAAAAAAAGAGAGAGAGAGAGAAAGGGAAAAAATTATCATCTTTGTGTAGCAAAAAAATACTGAGGAAGAATAAAAAGCTGACTGAAAATTCTGCACAGAGAAGACAGCATACATACAGAAAGCCACTTGTGCTTAGAAAGATGAATGCACAGAAACATAACCAGGATATTCTTTCATTTCTAATCAACTAATACCTGCCTAGTCCTCTAGCAGATGCTTTGCTTTGAGCTGTAAGAGAAGAATTCTCCACTATTCCACCACTTACGCAACATAACATTATACAAAATAAAATTCAGTATGAGTTTCACAAGTTATGAGCCATTCATTGCCCTTGATCTGGGTGAGGAGCTCCTATTGATCTCAGGGAGAAATGAGAGCACTAGAAAGCCCTCAAAAATAAACTGCAGACCAATCCTGCAGAGGCAGGAAATGGACTAGATGAATGAATATGCCTGCTCCATCTCTAATTTCTATGATTAAAGTATGTGATCAAAGGCAACACAAGGCTCTAAGTATTACCACATTCGAAGAAGGAACCACGTTCAAGGACTAACACATTTCAGTAAGTGAGAGGCAAATGCCTTAGAAATTCCTCCAGTCAGTGACTGTATATCCCTTGAATTTTACCAAGTTATTCCTCTATATGAGGAAATCAAAGCTTGCTGTATAGACCTCATAATACTAGACAGAGACTATATGAGGTCTTTTTCCACCAATGTTATTTTTAGAAAAGGGGGATGCAATTTGTATCTCTTTGAAAATAATTCCACCAAAGTTAAATCCAGACACAGGTACTTACTCTTTTAATTATCACTTGAATAAATAAAAATATAAAAATAATCATATATAATGAAAGTTCAAAGTAAACTAAAGGGTCTTACAGGGCAGGAGATACATTATTGATGTAAGAAACACATGATTATATCCCAATCCTTCAGTGAGATCTATGTGAATCCGTAGGATCTGTGGCAAGGAATGTCTGCCTGCTTCTTCTCCCGTGATTTTTCTATAGCCCAGAGGACTGAGGACTGGCTAAACTTGTGAGGAAGCCTTGGCATAGTTGCCTCTTCAGTAGATTCTTGTGCCTAGATTTCAGAAACCAAGGAGTGAATCAGCACACATTCTAGGCCTCCCATATCCCTGATCTCTGCACAGTCCTTGAAAGGAAAGTCAAATTCAGACTACGTTCAAGAGGAATATAAGTTTGGTAGTGCATCCATCTATCCAATTTTTGGACAGGGACTCTGAATAAATGGCATTTTTGTGTCACTGGCCATGGTCTTGAAACCAGATGCCAGAGTGGGCCTTTAAGTCTATTTGGGTATCTTCTTTGGTCTGAATATATCCTTGAGGTCTGCGGTTTTGAATTTCTGTGGAATTTTCAGGTAGTTTGTATTCCTAGCAGGTCCTCATATTGCTATAGACTATCACTTGGAGAATTCAAAGAGAGGAAAAGGATCAGATGGAGGAAAAGTAGGTGTTTGGATGTTTTCCTTCACATTTCAGATGTCCCTATGAAGTTTATCTTGCTAGGAGCCTATCAAATATTAGTTCTTTCTTGTCTTAAGATTCTAGAGGCCTACTTAAATGCAGATTTTTCTGAGTGCCTGTTGCAATATAGATTTACTGACAAGTAAATCCTACTCATGCTGAAAAGAGAATAAATTCCTGCAAGGATGTACATTTTTTTCATGCTTAGAATTTTTGCCTGTGTTTCAAAGGGTGCATGATTTCTTTTACTTTTCTACTTCTTTCCTTTACACTTTGTAACTTACACATGGAACAGTCTACATTTTTGCAAGGGGATGGAAACAGTAGTATGTAGTACTTCAGTTAACAATAATTAATTAATTAATGGCTGATAATGACATAAATACTTCAATAATTGTTGAACTGAAGTCCAGAAGAGTTAGCATATAGAAATAGACCTGAATTCATTCTACCATGACAAGTCTATATAGACATATATGTGATGATTTCAATAAGAACTGGTAGAAGAAGAAATCTCTCCTTTCTACCAACCAGTTATATCAGACAGGATCATTTCTGGATGCTTGTTTTGGGGTCCAGGATGTTTCCTGTCCATGTGGTGTCTGTACCACAGTTCATGCATTTTGTACAAAATTCTGCCTCCTTGTAAAGTCTTTGGGATGATCACCTAATCAGCTAATATAAATTGTGTAAAAGCCACATTCAAACTGAATGAATAGCAAATAGCTCTCTGTTTCGCACTTGTTTACTCCTCTTCCTCTCTCTTCCACACCCCACAAACTTTTCAGCAAATCACTGGGTGACTGGCTTTCCTACTGCCATGGTTTTATTATGCTTACAACCATTTTGTGTTCTAATACTTGATTAGATACAGAGACTCACATTGAATACATTGATAACTATCACCCTTGAAGGTATAACTAGGCATAAAGCAAATTGTTTTTTCATGCATATTTTAATAGCTGCTTCATTTTATATGGCACATTCTTGGCTCCAGAAAGCTATCAGAAAAGAGCTCTTACACTGAGGAGGGAGTACATACTGTAGCATTATGCAGCACACTTCAGCAAGTGAACAAGTTCTAACAATAGCACTGCAGAAATGGAGCTGTTAAAAACGGCTTCTAATTTTACTCGACTGGAACAATACTATTCAGATCTTTATTTTTATCCTACTTTACTCTGGGGACAAGGTGTTAACTCATTCAAAGGGTATGGCTCTTCAAGTCCACACCACAAAACAACCACAAGACAATTGCTCTTTGTGTTTGCCTCTCTTTAACATGAGTTACTCAAATCTTCAATTAACTAAACAGAGAAGTAGCAATCATGTCACTGTGAGACACTGGAAACTTGCAGTCAATAATCCCCAGGAAGCAGTCAGGCTTCAACCACCTAAATCCTAAAACAAGACTGCAAGCATTTTTCCAAACAGATGTTCTAGATTCTTCATTATTTTGTGATCCTGCTTATGGATATATTTGGGGTTTAATTTCTCTCTCTCTCTCTTTTTTTTTTTTTTTTTTTTTTTAATTTGGGGGGGTGAGAGGTGGGGGAGGGAGGGGAGGGAAGGAGGAATGAGTAATGTTGATAGTTTCTATTCACAAATCAGAATATCATGCTCACTATGTAGACATCTTTTTTGGAATTTTAATTCAATTTTGCTTCTGTTTACTCTAATAGATACTGACTATCCCTTTTAAAATGTACTGTGGAGACTTAGGTTGAGAATTCTGATTTATTTATAAAAAACAGAAATTCTAGAAATGCAGGAATAGACTTTGTATAAGATATGACAAGTAACTCAAAAATTATCATGCAAGAGAAGAAAATTTCACTAACCTCTACTGTCAGTTGTAGGGGAATCTTGTGAAAGGGAACCATTGCTGATGCAAAAAGACGCAATGGTAAACAGTGTAGAATCACTACAGTCGTGCTATAGAAGGCACCATGACAAGGAAAATCAAAATAACCCAAAGGTGAAGCTGTTTGTTGGGAAAAAAAATAGGGTGATTTTTTTTCAATTAGAATTTGAGTTGAAAAATTTTGAAAGTAAAAATTTAATGTACTAAAACAAATTACTTTATTGATTCAAACTTTCTTCTGATGTCAGCTCTGACACTTTTCTAAGATTTCAGTTTTTTGGTTTTAAATCTCCTGGGAAGTCATCCTTTCTCCTGGTGAACATTAGTAATTGAAATAACCTTCAGAAAATAAGTATTACAAAACCAAAACATATAAATTTAAATATATATATATATATTTTTATTCAATTTCCAGCCATTTTCACAGGAGTATCATGATCTGAATTTTAGTGCTTTTAACTCTAATAGTATCTACCAGTAAAATTGCACACTGGGGAAGAAGTTCAATTTCAAGAAGAATAAAAAATGTGTATTCTCTGGTTTCACATGCAATATCATCAAACTCTGGCTGAAGACCCATTGAAGTTGAGCCATTCATGTGAGTGAACTTGTATTTTAATTGCCATCTCCTTGAGTGTCTGAGCTGTTTCCCCCAGTGTCTGGGCTGCTCTCCTGGCATTGCTTTTGGCTTCCAGCTTACCTGTACTCCTCTTCGTATCAAAAATTTGTATATTTTGTATTATCTGTGAGGTCTTGCAAGCATTTTTGATTTATCATGTTTTGCAAGAAGAATGTTCATTGTTGACTAGTCTCCTATACTTTTACAGAAGTGACCTAATTTGGCCAATCAGTGGAATTGGACTAGAAATTAATCAAATAGTACCATCACGTGGTATTTTTTGTCCTCTGTGTCATGCATCTGTCTTATCCATGGTAATTACTGCCAGTTTCCCTGGAGGGAAACTAGACACATGTGATATGACAAGACACCCTTTTTCACAGATCTGTGTATGATATCATGTAGGACTGTAACTTCCCTCCGTTGTGCAGCTGCTTATGCTGACAAACCTGTTCCCCATTATCGGGTCCCACAATCCTATGCAGATCTCTCCTGTCCCCACTCCCTACCAAAAGTATGTGGCTAGAAAGGGATCTCTGATCAGAGAACCATTTCCTTCTCTCTTGTCATTTCCTTTACTTTCTTCCTTGCCCATGTGATTCACGGAGAGTGAAATAAATGACAATGACAACAACAACAATTTAACACTTTGGAGACTTCTCTTTACAGATATATATATTTATATATATATATATATAATTACAGATATGTATATATCTGTAATTCTGGTCAGAAGACCAGATGTGGAAAGAAGTAGCATGTAGAAGGATTAAAATAATTGGAAGTGGAGTGTTTTGGAAGAGCTAAGAAAAAGAAGTGTCAAAGTAAAACTCCAAGTTTTGTAGACAATTTCCAACCCTGCCACACCTCCTAAAATTGTGTAGATGGGCCCAAGCAAATGAGAGATGTCAGAATGGGAAAGAAAAAGTCCCAGATTTTTTTCTTATAACAAGCCCACACTCTTTTGTCCTCCATGAATTTCTACTCAGTCAAATGTACTGCATTTCTGGTTTAAGCTTTTCCATCTTGTTCACTGTCCAGCTCCTTCAAAAAGCCTAACTTCACAGGTCAGGTTCAAATAGAGACTGGAAAGTCCAAAAATGGCATCGTCTGTCCTCAAAGAGAAGGTGAGAATCAAATGGGCATGGAAACTGAATTCATTTTCATCCCTAGAAGTTTATTATAGACAGGTTGGGATGGAGGAAAGTTGTGGTGTAATTTTGTTGTTACCAATCATGCTCTTTCTGATAGCTGAAGAAGGTGGCTGAAGGTGGCTGAAGACTTTAATCAGGAGGACCGTCATGCCAGCACCTTTCAGAAATGGTAATCTACTTTGAGAAGAAATATACTTTCTATAACGTGTCAGGAAAATTGGAAGGAATCTAGCATTATATTTTGGTTTGACACATCACAATTACATTGCAGCAAAGAGGTTCTGAAGTCCGTCCTTTGCAGGCAAAAGTTATAAGGCTGTCTAGAAATGATTACACAGGTTGGCTGAAATTCTACTGAAAGATATAGAAGAGCCCAACAGTCATGTAATATGCACTGAATGGCATCTGCAGCTACTTGCTGTAATGATTTTCCAACCATGACAAGTCAAAGTTCATAAGAGGAAAAACATTTACAAGCAGCATCCAGAATAATGGAAAGTTCATACTTGTCCGTCTCCATCTTTTCTGAGCCAATATCATCCCTGTGCTTCTGCTTTCTCAATTAAATTACTATCATTAGATGGGATAATTTCATGCATTGTTGATGTAAATCAGAACTGCAATCAGCAGAGGGGTAAAAAGATGAGATGGCTGCCAGTTTTGAGATAGGATGACAAGTCTGCTTACGCATTCAGCACGCTAGAATATGGGTGAATGTTTTGATTAAATCAATATAGAATGCGCCATTTAGTTTCTAAGTAATTTTTTTCTCAAAGTTGTTTTTCTCAACCAAGTAATCCCTCCCCCCAAAACAACAACAACAACCACCAACAAAACACGAAGGTTTAATTTTTACGTTTATGAGAATATGGCATCTGATGGCTAACATTTTAGCCACAAGAAACGATAAAATCTCATAGCACAGAACTTTGAAAAAAGAAATTAACAGGTTATTAGAAAACTTCCCTGTTCCTTTTTCATACCTGTATCCTCTCTGTAAACACTTCTATTCTCTTTTTTTTTTTTTTTTATGTTAGTATAATTTTTACTTTTCCCACTCGGGCAGATGACTTTCCATGGCCCAGAATGGCATTACTTCTTCCAAGAAAATGAAGGCTTGGAAAATGAAACATTGTCATTACAAATGTATCAAGAATGATGTTCAAGGGAGCATCTGCAAATTTGATCCAGAGCAAAATGGTTATTTCCTCTAATAAACATGGAAGAAATGGCAATATCCTGAAACTGTTCTTCTGTGAAAATTCAGTCCTTTCTCACTAATGTTTTCAAGGCATTGAAAATTGATCTAGGTCTGCCAATGTCAGGATGTATCATTGCATCTGTCAATGGCATTATAAGGCAATGTGAATATCCAGAGCAGTCAGCAGAAAAGAGCATGGAACTTGATAGCAATGGCTCAACAGAGAACCAGCAATTGTGTTCAGGCCAAAAAAAAAAAAATGCTATTATCAAAATCCCAGTTGTTGCTTCAATTCTTTGTCTTGTCTTTCAATTATTTTGTCTTGTCCTTTGTACTTTACACCTCACTTTGAAGCAGTAGTCACTCCAATGAATGCAATAAAACAATATTGGTCTCAAAATCAGTCTGAGGGGAGAAACAGGCCTCTGTAACCAAAACTAGGTCAAGGATTCTGTTTGTAAATAAAGGAAAATGTGAGAGCTGCCAGGCTTTAGGTAGTGAATGGGTACAACAAGCCAGTGATAGGAGCCGGTGGCATACAGCTATCCCCCAAAAGAAAGGTATGTCCAGAGTCTGGACCACCAGAGAGGAAATTAGCAGTCATATCTCTGGACAATCAAAACAAATCTTCTGCGTTATATTGTATTTATACACATTTCATTCTTCAGTAGAGTTAATTTTCCATTACCTTATTTTCCTTGCAGGCTGAGGAAGAAAATACAAATTGAGAATTTTGGCACTTCAGATGAATATGTAGTGAATATGCAGGGGGGGGGCGCGCCCCCCCCTAGGGTGTTGATTCCTGTTCTCTTCTCTAGGTATAAGAAAAAACAAATAATGTAAGCTTGACTTGAGCAAGTGAATAAATGAATTTACAAAGGATAATCTAATTTGTGTCTTGGACTGTGAGCAATTATGAATATTTAGTAACTAGTCTGGCTGGCTTTTGGAGGGGAAAAGTGCAGGAGCAACCTGGAGCAACCCAACTCAAATAGAATTATCAGTGAAAAAGAAAAGAAAAGAAAAGAAAAGAAAAGAAAAGAAAAGAAAAGAAAAGAAAAGAAAAGAAAAGAAAAAAAAAAAAAAAAAGAAAAGAAAAAAGAAAAAAAAAACTTTCAATATTACTGGTGGGCTTAACATGTTCTGAATTGAACAAGCCTTGTAGTCACAGTAGTCCTATTGAGTGCTCAGGAACCACTAGCAGTAAGGCAGTATCAGAAATGACTGGATGCTCTATTCTGCTGAGATAAAAAACAGGTGGTCAAAGCCCAATCCAGCAGTAGGCTAAAGCATGTGAGTACACTTACTGACTTCAAAGGCACAGCCCACATGTTTAATGTTAAGGATGTGCTAAAGTCTTTTGCTGAACTGGAGCCCATGAGATTTCTGAGGTTTTCACTCCCAATGATTTTGGGGTTAGCTGAAGTAGCATGTTAAGTCTGTATTCCCCTAAAGGACAGCAGCAAGATTTTTCTCCTGACTTTTTTGGTTAAAAAATAAAAAATAATAATGCTAGATAGAAAAACATTTTGTTTTAGAAAGTCAAGAAGTCAGGCTTAAGATAGAATTTCCCCAGAAACAGACGTTCAAAAAGTAAGAAAATATATATATATTATTTTTGTGGTGCCAGTATGTTACAGTTTTATTAATTCCTGTATCTCACATCCTAACATTGAGAGATGCTGGATGCTGCACAGAAACAAACAGCTATAGCAGACACAGCTTTTTAATCTCTTCTCTCAGAGATATTTTTAAGTAGGTAACAACTTTCATAGGCTCCATACACACAGCACTGTGCATTTCTCTTTGAGTGCACAACCACTTCTGTATGTGCAAGCCACATGGTTGCACAAAACAGAAGATAGCTGGCCAAGTGGTCATTTGTATGTATAAATATCCCAATTACAGACCAGTCTTGGCAGGAATACCTACTGCTGTAGATGGCTACAGTTAATGCATTTGAATAAGGACCTTGTCTCTCCATTTTTTAATATACAGGAATGTAGGATGAGTACTCCTGGAACTGTGAATCTCTCTCTTACAGTCTTAGACAATGCAGTCCCTTCTTGAGCTGACTGAATTTCTTATTAAACAACACTATGCCTTTTTTTTTTTTTTAAACTCCTGCTACTCCTTATCAATATGAAGCTCAATTTAATTTCCAGTCTCCATGCATTCAAGTCCAGTTTATGAACAATTATTCTTGTGCCAGTATTATCCTTTTCCTAAACCAGCTCTTCTGCCTTCCTTGGGCTTCCTTCTCTTATGTGTGTACTGAGAATAATTCATTCATCTCCCCTCTTAATCTTTTTCTCTTCATGAACTAATTGGATTCATAATTTGTCTGTTCAGGCACAGCTCTTAGACAGGTGTGGTGCTCAGACTGCATTACCTGAGGAATAATCCTGGCTGGCACAGTGATTTAGTGACACACCTGTGAGTCAACATTTCTGCCCAGCTTTCTCTGTGCTGAAAGTCACTAGTCATCTGGCTTATGGTCTTTCTAGCAGTCATTGGCTCCCGGCTGTTTGAACTACTGCATTACAAATAGTGGGGAAAAAATAGCCCTTTAAGACAAAGACTTCATCTAAAGAGAGAACCCAGCTCTTAGAAATTGGATTATAATTCATTCTAACAATGAAATTCCTGCCCTTCACCATGAGCAGAGTGCCTCACAGTGTTGGTCTGGGATGTCATTAGGCAGTAGAGTTTCCTGCAGTTGCCAGCCAGTTGCTCTCTACTGTTCTACATATGCCTTTCTGCTTGACTATTGGGTATATTTCCTGTCTCATCTCTGAAAGACCTGCATTTTCATTTAATCTTTCATGCATATACCTATGTCAGGGTGTCATGTCCTAAATGCATCAGGATGAACACTGGGCCTTCTGCTTGCAAGAATGTGTGTTGCCCACCAAAGTCACTCCTTACTGCACAGAAAAAAGTAACATCCTGTGGTCTTTTATTGTGAAGCAACTAATGCTGGAGTGTGAGTCATTTCACTGTTTCTAGCACATTTGTTTCAGCTGCCTGAAGTGTCTTGTGAGGGATGGGAAGGTACTGTAACATGTTCAGGGACTTTATCTCCTGTTCCGGAGTCCCAGCTGTTTTATATTCGCAATAGGATATAGAGTATATGTGTATGTCATCCCCAGAAATCCTCATGAACATTCCTATTTCTTCCATGATCAATACAGTTTCCACTATATAGGGTAGTTGTTTTGATGTATTTAGTATCAGCTTGTTTGTATTGCTTTTTAATGGACTGTGATGAGACCACATGTTCATGTTGCACCCAAAAGTGAAGTAATTGGATTTCTATTGTCCAAAAACCTCAGCTATTTCATCCTTTTCAGTATTAGCCTACCTCTTTCTCTGGGTATCAGAACTTTGGTGCCAACTGCTGTGACCTGTGGCCTTTATTTCTTCTCATAATCCACCTTCTGAGACTCGCTACAACCTGTATCCATACAGCACCTTACCTTGCTCTTGAATTCTAGTAGGTGTCTAAATTCATCTTGTGACCACATACACAAAGACACTTTGTTTTCTCAACACTAAAGATCCACATTTGAATGTCTAGCCCTTCAGGAATATTGGATAGTTGTCAATATGGAGTCCTAGCTTCGCCTCCTCCTAGTGCCAGGTGTACCTAAAAATTAATGAAGATACAGATCCTGAAGGACATCATCATTCTATGTTCATATGAAAGACAGTCAGACAGATGGCTATTACACATCTGTTTTTCACTTACACCTGCCCAGTCTGCCTTAGCCCCAGTCCACAGAAAACACAAAAAGTAGCTTCACATTAGCTGATAATTAGTCTTGTTGACTCCATTTTTGTTTCATAAAGACTTGTTTCTTTTATGGACTTTTTATATATTTGACTTTTCCTAAATTTCAAAGGGAGAAGACTTATAGTCATTTATTGCAGGCATTTAAGGGATAGAAAGTAGACTGTTAACACTAAAGTATCAATTGGATGGGTTTTGCTTTGGGCATAAATATGTGGTGCTTGGTCCCAAGGAGCGATACCAGTTCTTTAAAGGTGTGTCTTTGTAGACATAGCCACCATAGTTCCAGGGCTGCTCTGCTTGATAATACTTAAAGCCTGATATATCATTTACATTTTTCTTTACTCTTTCAAATGTCTGTTTCTTGGTATCTCACCATACGCCCACTATGTGCTAACTGTCTCAAGAGTTCACAGGCTTCTGATAAGCATGTGCAGAATCTAGAAAGATAAGTTAGGCATCCCTATAAATCACTGAACTTCTTCCCACCCTTTAGTTTGAGCATTTCCTAAACACTCGACATTTTTCAGAGTGCAGCTGGAGTCTCTCAAAAGTCAACAGATGTCTAGCAGAAGAAGCACAATTTTTCTCACCAATTCTCTGTGCTTGTTTCAACAGGTGTATTGTTCTCTTTTGTAGTACTGACGGTTCCTTCTGCCCAGTCTTCACTGGAGCTAATTAAACTCTCTGTAGTCTCACTGTCTAGATGTCCGATGGGTTTCTATCTTCAGCTCACCATGAAGAAATCCTCCTCCACATCTTTCAATATGAGCTTTCTTTGACTTTAAATGCTGGTTGTAAGCCAAAATCATTGTTGTTTTTCCTTTCTCACATTGAGGATATTTTGTTGTTGAACTGGGGTACTGTCCCAGAAATTCCACAAAGATGTGCAGTTCCCTAGCTCTCTACAATGGGAAGTCATACATGACATTTCTGTGTGGCAACTAATCGAAGCTGTTTTCTCTAATTATGGTTATTACCTAAAATCAAGCCACAAGCATATACGTAGTGTTAGAGGATCATTCCCCAAGAATCCCACTTCTTAGCAAAAGAGGTAAGACAAAGTCATGCAGTGAAACAGCAAAGACAATAGGTAATACCAGCACTTTCAGTATCTTCTGAGATATTCTGAAATGTTCTGAAATATTCAGTATCTCAGAAATTATATATATATATATATATATATATATATATATATATATATTTCAGAATACAAATCCACAACACCTGGGCACTTTACCACTTAAAAGTGGTTCCTTGCAGTGTTGTTCAGTGTAGTTATGCAGACTGAAAAGACAAGGGTGGGTGAGCAGGATAGAGCAAGACCATCCCTTTGAAGCTCTAATGAAGAAACTGGGGAAAGTGGAAGATTTTAGACCGAACAACATCTGTGCACAGAGTTAAATCCAGTCAGTTCTTCCAGCTGCCATCTTTTCGTGTCAAACTTCCCCTTTTTTCCCTTCCTACATGACCAGCAGTGAGGAGAGGACACAGCTGAACAATTATGTTCCGGGTGTAAAGGTAGGAGGGAAAGGACATTTTTTTCCTATCCTTGTTATCAAACAAGTTTCTAGGGGATGTTTTTCTCAGGTATGTTCCATCATTTCTCCTAGTACGGGATCCCTGCTTTAGCTAAGTCATTCTAACAATTCCACTCTCTAGTTTCACAAGTTTCTTATTGGTGACCTATATTTTCCTATGGACTTGGGATACTTTTATTTTATGCCATTTGCACTTGGTCACATTTTCACAGTCTAATGCTGCCATTTATCATTGCCATTGAAATTACATTGGACCTGGCTATACCTGAAATAAAATGTATTTCTGTCCAACAGGAAAGAGAGGAGAACCTGAATGGTTTTAGAGCAGGCACCAGTGAAGCTATGAAGAGGATCATGTGTAGCAATGAGCAGTATCAGGGGATGCCATGCTGTGAGATGGATGTTAAACTGGCTAGATAGTGTGGCTGCAAGAATCATTTTCCCAACAATGTAGGTGGCTGCATCCAGACTTCTTATTCAGAAACACCCATGCTTTGTGCTATTTCCTAATTCACATGTAGGGATCATCTGGAAAATGCTTGTTGATATTGCTAGAGCAATAGCAGAGATCGTGTAAACAATTGAACTGTTTGAATGATCATCAGCCACTGCTCAAGGCTTGACCTTGTTTTGTGTGCAAGTATGGACACTGCCTGCCATGCTCAGAGAAATCTGTTTACTGTATCACTGATGTAGCCTTGTTGTCAGCAGAGCAAGCATTTGTATATTTTGGCATTCACATTCCTTCATTTTTTCAGTTGCAGCTAGATTTTTCTCTACTTTATGAAGTTTGAGGACAGGGCTTGTCAACCATCTTTTTCAGGTGGCTTCACATTCTGGGTATCTGTTATGGTAAGGGTGTGTGACTTGTTTTATTTCCACTGTTTCATTTCTAACTCCCCTTCTTGACTCTTTACAGAGATCATGAACATTTCGACTGATGCTAAATACAGTTTAATCCAGAAACTAAACCAGTCCCACTGTTTTTGACTCTTCTATTATTATTATTATTATTATTATTATTATTATTATTATTATTATTATTTTGTAAGTAGGCACTGCTTTGTATGTCTTCAAGTTCTATTGTCTTCTTATCAACCTCTGGAGCATCACACTGAGCAATAATGAAAAAAAAAAAAAAAGGAAAAAAAAAAAAGCCTATGTTCTTTAAATCGTTCTTTATTAACCAAAGTGGGTTCAGAGGTGCTGCACTCACAGTCCACCAGCTGTGTAAAGGCTGATTGTGAGTACAGTCTGTACTCCTTTCTTCAGGGTTGGTGCAGGTTGCTGCAGGAAGGAAGCCACCGCTTAAGCTATTCTCCCACCCACTTTCCTCTGGACTATGACTAAATAGACACAAAGTCCTAGCTATTCTGTCATCCCAGGACCCAAACCTGAGGTAACCTGAAAAGAGGAAAGGGATCCTCGCTCCCTTCCTCCCATACACACATAGTCCAGGGCCCAGGTCACAAACTAGGGAAAGCTCCTTAGGTACCATCCTTTAAAGAATGTCACAGAACTTCCGTTGCTGAAGAAAGACATCTGCATCCTCTGGATTATGTAAAACAAACATCTGGCAACCATGGCTTCCTCTTAGCTTTGCTGTTGTGTGTAGTAAATGGAAGTCCCAGCTCCCACAACTGTCATTTGGCTCCAGCAAGCACTATGACTCCCCTTTTGTGAGAAATGAAGAATAATCTGGCTAAATCCCAATTTCAGAGCTAGCAAACACCAAAGGTCCAGTCCCTCCTGCTGTTGTTAAAAGCTGGCTCCCCACTTCCAGGGATTAGCAAACTATGCAGACGTCCTTAGGAACAGAAAAATCAGCAGACTTCTGCTTTGCAAGATCCAAACAGAAATCAGTAGAGTTGCTCCCCAGTTCACTGCCACGACCAGTGATTTTCAAAACCCTGGAGCAAGAATAATATCAACATCAAGTAAACTTTTCATTCACAGCTTTTCAATCTTGCTTCATCTCTATGAACACATGGAATATTCAGCAAACTCTGGACTAAATTATCTCTAAGTAAATAAATACATAAACATCCTATAATAACAAGCTAAATCCAGAGACCTCACACCCAATAAAAGCAATGAAAAAGGCATCAGTGTCTGTGATAGCTTTCTGGATTCCCAACACATTCTCAGAGAAGAATATGGCCCTGCCTCACACTGTATCCCCATAATCAATCCCATACCAGAAGTCCCCACTGACCATGTAACAATGTGCACTGTATATATTGTCCTTCTATTGTCTCTTTTGTCTTTGCCTAAGGAAAATATGCTGATTCTGCTGACAGTAAGGGCTCTGTAGTTGCAGAGCTGAAAACTAGGTTTTTCTCCAACTCAAACATGACTTAAGCTAAAAGGGAGAGAAAACACATGGGGGAACAGCGTGTATATCTCAGCAGAGCTAAATTCTGTCTCACCTCAACTGCTCTCCCAGGGATGAAGACAGGTAACTCAAGCAATTACTACAGAGACCTTTTTAAAAGGAGGGCTAAGGAGCCCCTTTGAAAGTTTCTTTTCTGCTGTGTAAAATCCCCAAATTAAACATATCTCTACTTTCCAGAAGAGAAATAAGTCTTCTTATTATCTCAGCTTCCCTCAAACTTAATTTTTGTTTGTTTGTTTTCTCCATCCTTCAAGATTTAGTAGCACCCAGGCAGAAACAGGTGGTGGTATCCATCTGAAATCATGGGGTTACCTGTGATTTGCATGCAATCATTTTTATCATTTTGAGGTAACAGACCTCTCAGTAATTGAGCTCTTGCTTCAAGAACCCATCCTCTACTAAAATACTATCACCACTGGACTCTGAATTTTCTACCTAGAAAATTGTCTGTATCTTTCCTGTAAATCCAGGTACTCACTGTAAATAGCCTGTAAGGGCCTATAGAGCTAGTGCAACTACAATAAAAAGCACAAGATTTGTTTTTTTTTTTTTTTTTTTTTTTTCTACCTTTCACAATGTACACATCCACCTTCCCTGACTAGCCTCTAAGAAAATTTTAATCAATATTTTCATTACTTGGTCACATTTATATGTCCCCATAGTTAATGGTGCTAGCAGAATGAACAGAACCGTGGAAGTAATATGTTGTTAATAAAGAACAGAATAAGTCAAATGCAGTTACTGAGGCAGTTATTAGGGTGATTAGTGGAGGTAGAGTTGGTTTTGCTTATTATACAAGTTTGCCTTTGATATTTCTCAGTGCACAGTCTGTCTTTCAAGATCAAATTTGGTGATTTACTGCAAGAATGACAATAAAGGTCCTTTTACCACTGTTGAATTAATGGGCTTTGCACTGTATGTACAGCACAAAATACATGCATAAGCCTGGCAGCTGCTAAACTCATTGATATATAACACCAGTCCCAAAATAGGGATATTTCACTTATGGAGCTTTATAAAATGTTAAAGAAATAAAATCCACCTTTGGGAAATAATGTTTCTTTATGTATCATCATATCCATTCTATCCCTCTTCCCCTCCCTCCAAAATTAAAACAAATAGTGCTGAAGCTATAAATCATTCCCATTGGCACTGGAAAGCCCTCAGAGATGTTCTTTCTGTGCCATTTCAGTAGACAGGAAGTCTAATGTACAGAGAGGTGACGTTGCTTTATTTTATTTTTAAGTAGATGGTTAGAAAAACATGTGCCTCCTTGATCTCTTCAATGTACATCAATATTTCTTCAGTCATTTTAAACTCATTTCAGGTGATCCAAATGATTTCAAAGTCATTGGGAAATGAAGGATGCCTGGGAATTTTAGCTATCATTATCTTGTACAGAGAAGAGAGGCACATCTTGAAACACCATCTACATACTGTAGGTAATGCAAGTAATACAACTGGACAAGTTGCTCTGTCCTGAAATATATGGTTTTGAAAACTCATTTGCAGAAATTCAGCCTCTGTTGCTTGCTCTTAACTGACTGCAGAGTCACCCAATCTATAACCGGCTAAGTGATAATCCAAGAATTGGATCTGTACCATGAAAAGTCAAGCTGAGAATTTCAGTAGTTTATTTAAAATTGTTTTTCTACTATTATTCCTGAGGGTAAACTCCTTTCCTAGAAAGTGCTCCTGTTTTTCTCAAACATTGATCAAGTATTTCTGAGACATCCACCCACTTCCATTTTTCAGTAACATGAACTGTCTTTTTTCACCCACCCATTATTAGTTAGCCTCGTTTCCTTTGCATTCTGTGCAAGAAATAAGGGCCAAAATATAAAGCTTTTCTGAGAGCTTCTGAGTTCAATAAATGTGATCTTTACATCTTTACAGAATTTCCATCAGTTACAGCACATCCATGACTAAAAAGAGACAGCCTTCTCTCCTGCCATTTTTTGTCTCATTGAAGGAAAAAAATAATTGAATAAAGCCGAACAATCCCTAAAGTGAAATCAGAAAGTTACATTGATCATCAAAGCAAGTAAGTAAAATAAATATTTGTAGGCCACATTTTTTTTCACCTGCAAGTCTGTACAGCACAATCCCAGCAGAATAATTTCCACTCATACTGGCTTTATTTTCACAGCAATTATTCTCCTTCATGGAGTCACTCTTGAAGGCAATTCCTAAACACGAATGTTACTGAGACTCCTCAGCCATTACTGCAGTGTTTGAAACACCTTTAGGCATAGATACAGATACTATAAACTAGCTGATAGGTGTCTGAGCCCTCAGACCCTACTTGCTTAACTGAGCAGGTGGGGAGCCCTTCATTTTGGTGGCATTACTCTAAGTGTATAGAGGGACTGAGAGCCTGTGACACCTTGGGAGGTGTTTGGGAGCTCAGCTCCCTCTGTTTTATTCTCCAAGTGAGTGTCTCTCACAAGTGCTCAGTCCACACTTAGACATATCCCAAGCCCACTATCCTCTTTTCCTACCAGCTGACACAGAGCTCTAAATAATTTATATATTTATTATATATATAAATTATTTAGAGCTATATATATATATAGATATATATAGAGATATCCTGATATATATATAGATCCTGATATATATAGAGAGCTATATATATAGAGAGAGCTATATATATATGTATATATATATATTAATATACATATATATTTGCTGAGCCATTTGGTCTCTGGTTTACTCTGTTCTTTCCCCTGTATTGAGTCAGCATCTGCTGCTATCATATAATACAGGTACAGACCTCATCCACACACGGCTGATTGTATCTCATCATCTGGCCTGGCATTTGTCCGTCACGCTGGGGCAGGGAATGTGATAGCAAGCTGACAAAAAGCAGCACACGGCTGTGCCTGGAGAGCCCCTTTGTTCATCTAAGCTTCCCCTGCTGCTTTTGTAACTCCAAATGGATTTCTGACTCCCTATCTCTTGGGTTTTTCAAGCCAAATGGTTTGGTCAGATCACAGGACAGCAGGTGCTGCTCAGCTCAACATTTGCACCTTCCAATCCAAACACACCTCTCCCTGCCGACCCTTAAAATCAATCAAAGGGACTTATCAGTTTGTTTTAAGCTTTGATGTTTGTCTGGGGTTTGTTTATCTAGCAGTTTATTCCTGGGAGTACGTTCTTGACATCTTGGAGTAGGTGGTAATTAGCAACAAGGAAGAAGGGCTGAGATAAGAAGTGGAATTTGAAAGTGGTGATACTTGGGGAGGCAGCTGCACCGCGTCCCTCTTTCTTCTCAGCCGCTGAGGCAAGCCGGAGGCAGCAATGGGACGAGGCCTCAGCTACCACGTGTCCCGCCAGCCCCACACCACCCGGCCTGGCCCCTGGAGGAGACAGGGCCCAGGAGGCCCAGGAAGAGACTGCTTCTGCCCCCCAAACCATGTCACGGTGTTCCCTGCTCCACTGGCCTGCTCTGCAGTGGTAGGCCTGCCTCCAAAGGGCCCTGCCATCTAAACAGATTTTCTATCCATTGGTTTCACAGCAAGAACAATTTGCTTAAAAGAAGGCCTGAGGAGGTTCAGATCATGCCCATACAGCCTATATGTAAAAAATAATAAAAAATAAATAAAAAAATAAAAAAATCCATGCACTCACAAGTACAGAGAGAGGGGGAATGAGCAGCAAGAGAGCAGAGCAAAAACTGTGTTCCAAACAGCCTTGGATTTAGCACGTTTGAAATATGAAGCCTGAACCTGAGTTTTGCAGATGGCTCCTATCTTTATAACCTTCCCAACAGAATTCCATACAATAATGTAAGTCTTTAATTGCATTTTTGAGTATATAACATGGAAGCAAAAGCACACTGCCCTATTCCCACGCTGCAAAGCCTGCAGAAGGACCCACCTAAGCACACATTGCACACATTGCATGCTATGGAGAGGAAGGGAATCTTGCAACCAGGATGCTCCTGAAGTGCCCTAAATGGCACAAAAAAGAGACTTATTCTCTCTCTTCTGGCTCATGGAGCAAAACCAGAGTGCAGAAACTACTGTAAAGAAGTCTCAGGAGTTTTCAAAAGGTTAGCTGAAATAAAAAGCCTCTTGCTCTGAACTGGGCAACAAAATGATTTTCTCAGTTCAAGGAGTGAAACCTCGTGGCTGAAAAAAGACATACCTGTCTGAGGTCAATCCAAATCATGATTTGTTTTTTAAGCAAACAAGACCAGGTTTTCATTTAGAACAACCAGAAAATGATCAGTCCCCACCTGAACTATTCCATATCCAGGGTGGGGGCTAATACTTTTAACTCCACATTTTTGTTATTTTTACCTCATTTCTCTAGGCTCCAAAACATTCAGGGTTTTGTTGTTGTTGTACTTGTTTTTTTGTTGTTGTTGTGTTGTTGTTGTATTGTTTTGTTTTTTTTTTTTGTTGTTGTTGTTGTTGTTTTGTTGTTGTTGTTGTTGTTTTAGAAGCAGCAGCCTTTACCAAAAATGTTTTTTGTTTTTTGTTTTCCTCCAGGGGAAAATGATGCATTGAATTTAACCTGAATATTTATATGAACAAAAACTCTCTGCCTTTCTCAAGAACAGACTCTGGGCAAACTACTTCACCCAGCTGCACTCTGGAGGATCCCTGTGGGAAGGGTGCAAGCTCTCTTGGCTAGGCACTCTCAGTTCAAGTAGTAGATGACTCTCATTATGCACAAATTCTTTTCTTACACAGTGTACATCAAACCTAAATTATAATGCATATGTTAAGCTTGTAAGTGCACCATTTTATAAGGATCACATTGCATGTGTCCCAGGGACATTATATGGGGGGTATTTCTGCCATTGCTTATGGTTCTGGACATTGCCAACAAACAGCAGGGTTTTAACTGCATACAGAGCAGGACTGTAGCTTTGTACAGTAAGAAGATAGTTCTTAATAAAAGCCAGCCTCAGCTTTGAGGTTGCCCTTAAACTAAATGCCTTTTATGCTAATTTTTGCTCAATACCACTATCTCCATTTACAAGTGACAAGTCACCATTGCTAAATATCACATATAATCAAATGGTGTGAATTGAAATAGTGCCTCCAAAGCACTGCAAGTACTTGTCATTAGATATTGCATTACAACCATTTGTTTTTAATGGAGCTGTCTTTTCCTGTTGGCATTGATTTACATACAGGCAACAGAGCATTAACAAACACAGTCCTCTCTCACTTGCAATCAGACAGTATGACAATGAAGAGTTCAGGATCCTGAGATCTCTACTAGTCCTCTAACACTGTAAATTAAACAACAACAAAAAACACCAGGCATTTGCATTCTGTCTATCCTTTACAACATATGAACGTAGAGTTTCTGTACTGTTTTACACCAAAGCTAGCAAAAGTTGTCCCACTTTCTGTTCCAATGTTTTCTGTCAACAGAAGTTTAGGATCTAGTTCTGGTCCCCACTGAAGTCATGGGAATCTTTTAGTTGATGTTAATGGGAATTGGATCAGGCCAGTAATTGGAGACACTGAAAAGAATCCCAGATGCTGCATAACAAATGAACTATCCACTGAGGTATTCCCTCTGCTCAGGGAAGCTGCCACTGGGAATTGCTGCTACCTTTCTGTAGAAATACTGAAAAAAAAAAAAAAAAAGAAAAAAAAAATACTTGGATGTCAGATGTCAAAGCTGCCTGTTCCACAGAGAGTTTGTGACACAGAAAATTCCTAACAGTCTAAAAAAAAAAAAAAAAAAAAAAAAAAGTTACATATTTGGGCTTTTTATGAGGAATAGAGACCCTTGAAAACAGCAAATCATGCTGCTAATATTTGTGAATTTATCATCTGTCAGGGCAGGTCAGCACTGTGTGAATCTGGTTCCCTGAACAAAAGTGTGAGACAGAATTATTCAGCCCTTAATATGTCAAATTTAAAGCAAAACAAGGCAGGTTAGTAGTTTTATTGTCATTTCTTTATTCATTACTAAAATACCATATTCTTTCTCTAACAGCTTCCATGCTTGATCAGCTGTGGAAGTTACAGATGTACTTTATATGCCCTTTTGCCTTCTTCCCCAGACTTTGCAAAGGTGCTAGATATTCTTCTGAAATGTGTGGTGTTCACCTCCTGTCACCATTAAAAAGCTGCAGCCACCTCAGACCCAGTCACAGCATTGATGTGCAGAGGCAGGACCTATAGTTAGAGAAGAGGATGTAGTGATTCATCCTTTCTTGAAAAATGACTCATAAAGGAAATTGCATGCTTTGAAATGACATACCTCACTGTAACCTGTTGTGACCATGCCCTCCTGCCATACCATAAGCTGTCTTTCCCTTGGAAATTCAGCAGACATGCCAGGTACACTTCAGCTATAAACCACTACAAAGGCAGCGGGATTCCTATTTCTCTGCCATTCTGTACACAGCTGACAACTCCCAAAGTCTTGTTGCCACAATGATCAAATTCATTGTCACCAGAGACACACAAGATAAGATGAAGTGAGTGAGAAGGGGTGTGAGAAACAAACACAGAATGTACATAAATGCAGAAAACAAAAAGAAACTACAAAAATGTGGAGAAAAAATGTCTAGTGTGAATTATTTGCTTTTCTATACTCATAATTCCCTCTAAATATTAAGGAACCCTTTGCTACAACATGAGACAACATGATTTTGTAATTAAAGTATGTCTATTCATACTCACGTGCTACAGACTTTCCACATCAACTTGCACAAATCGCTTTCCTTTTATTTTTAAAGCCCTCTACCAGGCTCATTCTGATAATGAGCAGAAATCAACCTCGTTAGCACAGACCAAGTGAACTTCTGTGTCAATCTCAAAATCATACAGTACTTATTCTAAAAGGGCTAAATTAGTCTGTTACAAATGTCCTACTCCAGTTCAGGAAAAGTTGCTGATTGCTGAGTAGGACTCTGTGGTTCTCTGATGCTAGCTTCAAGCCTACATACAGCATACAGAACACAGACTTCAGCTACGTTTTCTGAGAATAGGATAGTAATATTTATCTTTGCATGTTTGTGGGGACATCAATGAAACATTTACTTTTTTTTTTCATTGGAAGAACCTTGAGATTTCACTGCTCGGATATCTTAAATAACAAACAATGAAAACCACAGCTGCAAATTTCCTATTCCTCTTCTTCTCACTACAGAAGAAAATTCATTATAACCAAAATCTTTGCAAGCATGGTGAATTTCAGTGCACTGACATGGGTGAATCAGTGTTTGTTTCAACACCGTTTCAATACATTCTCAGCAAGGCTCAATATAGATTTCTGGGATAGGTTAAATAATAATCAAAACATTGATAAAGGATAAATCCCCATTTCCAAATTCTCATAAATCTCTACAAAGCTACTTTTCGTGATGCACATCTCCAGGGTTTTTCTTAGAGTGCTGGTAATTTATTCTGAATTATTGGAAGAATATTATTCAGTTTCTTCCTATCTCGGTTCTCAGGCCGTGAAATAGGGATCTCCTTTGCTCTTCCATCTAGTGCATGGTTTGTCTGCCTAAACTCCATTTTTTTTGAATGCTGCTCTTTCCCTTACTGGTTAGCATGTTATGCCTCATATTTTGGGTGACAGTTCTCCAAGCTCCTGTAACAGAAACAACAATAATAATCAGTCCTCAGGTGTTTTTAAAGAATCTTAAGCATATAATTTTAGCTAGTGCAAAGGCTGCTATCTTTTGCACAGGAAAAAAAAAAAAACTTAAGATTCAAAAAAAAAAGTAGATGTCTATTCTGGAATTGCCCTATTAGCTCAGAGTAAGTCTTCTGCTAAGTTTAGGATGAACCAGTTCTTTGCGCAGACTGCAAGTATCTCATAAGGACTTTACTGGGGGATAAGAACTTTGTGAAATCTTATTGCCTCTGAAAAATCATTAGGAGGCTGGAGCAACATGCTTTCTTAGCAAAATCCTAGTATAAACTGTGGCAGAGGGAACTGATATTAGGGCTCTGCAAATGTCTCATGAAAGGCTTATACCAGAAACCTCTCAGAAATGTGCCCTGTCAAAGAAGACAATAACCATGAAAGGATAGGGGAGCTTATGATTTTATGCTTTCTTCATAGCTTTGCAGCATTCTGGTGTTTTATAGCACTAACAAAATGTGACATTTGGCTTTCTCATGGGACTTTGTTTCCCAGCTTGTGGGAATACCACAAAAGTACCATATGACATATCTGGCAACGTATATGGCTCGCTTAGGCATTAAGAAAGCCAATGAAAATCAAAATGCAACTCACATACTGAGTTACTCAATTATATATTCATCCAAATGAATTATAAATTCATACAAATTTCATTTTCTCCCCTCCTTCATCTCTGCCTCTTTGTCTCCCTTTTGGATCTCATGGGATTATGCACAGAGATTATGCACAGTGAGAAAGGCCAATCTTGCTGACACAGGTAGAGAACCTGATTTGGGGATCAGTTTTATCCCACTAGCTATGACAATAGTCAATACCCATTAACTGTGTGATGCCAAAGAGTGGATAATCTAATTGCCACAAAGGAAAGGTTAACCAGCATTCACTGCTCCTCCATCTCTATTACCCTTCAGTCTGGCTACATACTCTAGTATGTAGCCACAGACACAGAAATTGTTCTGTAATGACAGGCAGCACCAAATATAAACAGCTGGTAACCCTAAAATTAGACCCGCCGGCTCTCCCTTGGTTTGGGGATGTTTTATTATACCTTCCAACTGGCAAGCAAACTTTAAAGTTAATTTAACCCATTACAAGACCCTTTTATCTAATGGTTGGGCCTGTTGCTTTACGTATACTCTCTTCGTTCTTATGAGGAGTTTTGCCAGCACAGAAATAGAACTTAGCTAAAGCTAGTTGAAAAATTTCCACCTAAAATATATTCTGGCAGATAACTGGATTTAATGATTAAGCAAGTTTTTTTTGTTTTGTTTTGTTTGTTTGTTTGTTTTTTTTCACTTCTGAAGTTTCCCTTGTGTTTAGAAAACCTCAGCTTTCAAGTGACCAGACAGAAGAACCATTCAGCAAGAAAATTAACCTATAATAATGCTCAGTTTTCAATTGCAAGGTAGCATGGCCAAAGACTACTGCATAGTAACATGCAAATAACATACTGCATAGGTCAAGTAGGAAGAGGTACTGTGACTCCACTCCTGGATACATGCTAGTCTAATCTAGTGCATAGCAAAAAGCTCAGGTATAAAACACCCAAACTACAAACATTGTGTCATCAAACATGCACCACTTCAAATTAATTTTCTATTTCTCAGTCTGAAATTTTCAGTTGTTTAAATTGTCATTAAAATTTGAAATGTTCTCTGGGGAATAATCAATAAAAGGGAAAACAAATAGGTGTAGGTTTTTCCCCAGCCTAGAAACAGACTGACATCTTCCAAGCTAGGTATGCCTGTCTGAACCCTAGCCACTTGTCTTTAGTAACTATACATTTAGTAACTATACATGATTTTTTACACATGTATTTGACTTTTTTTGATCTCTGAGCTAGAGATTAACTGAGATAGTTGAATAACAAATTTATGTTGATTATGTAATTAACTTTAGGCAAACACTCCCTCTTTGACAAGTCAATATTCATTCTCTCATATCATATGACCACCATTACTGGAGGCATACAACTATCTTAGTAGTATTGTCAGATCCTATTAAATTTTCATTTATTTTTCTTGTGTAGACTGTTTGGATGTAAAGCTGAATCTCTCCTACCAAAACTGAGCAAAGTGAAATCCTCTGAGCCCCTCCATCATTTTTTTTTCCCAGCTCTATATTTAGTTTGAATGCTAACAATGTCTGAAGGTCAAGATATTTGCTTTGACATTCATAAATGGGTGGAACTGCCAACACTCTATTAAAACGGCTAATTAGGGAAAAATTTAGGTGGGAATCACACATGTATGTTGGTCACAGAGAAAGCTGGCAGGCTCAGGGAACCTTGCACTGAGCATAGAATGAAACAGCACATTGTGAGTCATACGAAATCACTTCTAATTGGGAGTAGCACACATCTGGCAGCGATCAATGACAGATGATGGGATACCTTTCTCATCCTTTCTCCTCTAAGCCTATCAGAAGTCTCATGACTGGCTTCTCGTTCTCATGACTGTTAGCAATAACAGCACACAGGCAGGAAGAGTCTGTTGAAAGTATTTCTTCAGATTTCAATCCAACAGCTTTTCCCAGGGCGACGATTGGTCAAGTCCAGTCTGCAGAGCTGCTGGACATCACATGGGACCTTGTGCAACTCCCTGAACATAAGGGTTTCCAGCACCACCTCCTCTTCATGGACATTCATCTGATTTTTACTTCAGCTTTCCAAGGAAGAAAGTTCCTGTTCCTTGGCACAAATGAAAGGTGGAAAATGGCCTGTTTCATGATGTCAAATTCTGTTAATTCACCTTAACAAAGTAGAAGCTATAATTTAGAATTTAGAGTAATCACGTGCAACCTTGGTAAAAGATATCTGAGATTTTTTTTTTCCCACTTTATTTTCCACAGATTTTTTGTGCATTTTTTGTAACTTTGAAACTCACCAGTATTTCTCAGAAATGTTCATATCTCAAAGGCCACTTTCTCCATAAATGTTAAGATACCTCATTCTGGGAGTACATTGAAAATAATGAAATGGTGTATAAACACAGTACTGATTTGGTTTTCACTCTTGTATAATCTGCTCAAAAGTAAATACATCTTTCAAAAGGTTTTGGTCCTTTTATCATCACCTCTTTCTTCCCTCAGTTTCCAAAAATAAAAGGCAAATATACTATTTAGTACAGTGCTACAGAAGCAAATAAAGGCTTCTGTTTCATTATACAGAGGATTCAGTAGTAGTTTGGTGACTCTTACCAATCTCCAGTCATATAAAACACTGCATATTTAGTAAAGCGAAAGTCATGCATATATGGCAGTCACACAGACTACTTTTCCAATTTCATGTTGACTCTGAATAGTCCAGCCACAGAACACCAAAGTGGAGCCTGTTGGAAATTTTCCAATTAAATGTGCTTGTTTTGGCTTTTGTTTTCTTCATTATTAAAAAATAAAAAATAAAAAATTAAGAAAAAAAAAAAAAAAAAAAAGAGAGAGAGAGAGATTCCTTGAAACTAAAACTATTTGTGTGGATTTTCACAATACTTCTTTTAAGAGAAGTTCTCAGGCTAGTGATCAATATTTTGTCAAAATATTAGAGGGAATGGGAGAGAGAGGGAGAAAGACTGACAAACAAATATCTGGGATCTAGTGTGGAAACACTGTCCCAAGCTGCCCTTTTGGTGAGGTCACCTACCAGGAGTGTGGGAAAACTTGACTTCATGTTTCAGCTCTACATGCTTCAGAACATGCTTATGTTTCTTACATTGCAGGTAGGTACTTTATCCACTAGATGAACTGTGCCACAAGAACACTATCTGGAGTGCTAAAGCTGTTTTATTCTATATACAGATTCAGCTTTCATCAGAATAAAGATCTGAGTATGAATCTACAACATAAGTGTTTTTTCTAGTGACCTTTGACTAGCCTGGATGAGGACTCTGCAGCATATAAAAATTTTAAGGACTTGATTACCTGTTCATGCAGAATGGCAAAAAGGAGATGTTGCCAAAAATAAATAAATAAATAAATAGGGGACAATAAAACACCAGACATCTAGTTTTACTTCAGGAATTGGAAGCCTAGTATACAGATATGTAATACTTCGGGTAAGAGATTAGTTTAGTTGTGGAAGACTTTCAAACATGTCTTCAGTCCAATAAATGAGTGCTGATTCCCAGCATCACTATTTTTTACCTGGCCATATTCAGTTCTACTTTTAGTTTCCCTTGACAGTATATGCAAAGCACCATTGAAATAGAAGATGCAAGAGGAATTCAGGACAACCATCTCCTGGGTACTTATCGTAGCAGTAGCACCAAATTTCAAGAATGCCTGCTTCTCAGCCAGATTATGCCTAACTTCCACACAAAGGCACACTTAGGCTTGGATGTGCATCTTTCTCCTACTACCCTGTACTTCTGCTCCTTTTTCTCCTACAAAGTACAGCAGTAAATATTCCTAGTCCATCCCTTTGTAGAGACCTTAGTGCTATAGATAGGCAGTTCTATTAAAGGGCTCAAAAAAACGTTTAGAACCCAACAGTGGCCAAAGCAAGAACTAATGTTGCTCCTCTTGGAAGTACTGGGAACATATTCTGGTAACTATGCTGTAATTGTGATATAATCTTAATGCCACAAAAAAAAAAAAACTCTGCTGCTAAGAAATGGACTCATGGTTTTGTGTACCAGGTCAAAGGCAATCTTTAGCTAGAGGTACTTTACTTTGAAAGAGATCTCATAATTAGCTTCTTCAGACAAGGAATCCTCTCTTGTCCTATCATAATGATCTCAACAGCTGTCATCAATTCAATTTTTTTCCTTTGTTGCTGCGATATCACCATAATGGGAAGATTTCATTTTGTTTTGTTCTGGTTTGGCCCTGAACATGTCATGTCAAAAGGAGACAATGGAAATAACTGATATTTCAATCCAAATTGTATTAGCTGGTGGAAAATCCTAATGTACATGAAAAAAATGGGAATATTTGCACATATACACATACCTGAATATGTATCAATATTGCAGCTTTCTAGAAAGTGACCATTATTGAAATAAGAAAGAACACTAGGACATTCACTCTCACTCAACAAGACAGACCAAGAGAAGAGAAAGAAAAGGACTTCGTACTTTTACTAACTACAATAATGCCTAGAAACAGGCATGACAACCAGTTCAGTGTAGCAACAAGAAGCTAAAGGCCCCCAAGCAACAAGTGCAATTGATTAGAAAATGAGAACAACATTGCAGGTAGCCTGCATAGGAGATGAAAAGGCAGAAGAGTTCAATGCACGTTCACAGACTTTGTGCAAGAATATACATGTAACTCACAAACAGGTTGTTCCACACCACGAGCAGCAAGTGCCGGCTGCAAAGTATATCATCCTGACAGACCACTGAAGACAACAGGACCTCAGTCATGGATAGGCCACACTTTGCATTCATCTCTCTATTACACACAGGTTGTGCTGGGTTTTGTTTTCTGGGTCCTTCCAGAGCAGCAGTCAACCTTAACATTGCTTCAGTGAGGAGTAGAGGGGGAGTGTGTTATTCTTAGAGAGAATCAAGCTTTAACATCAGACTTGGGCTATACTCTGCTTGCTCTTCCTTCCACAGATTTTCTGTGCTATCTAAGCATAAATTTTGTTTCCATAAAGGCAGGCTGAACTTCTACTGTGGTCACCAGATTGCAGGAGTTTGCCCCATTACAAACAGAGGAGAGTTTAGTGAAGAGTTTTTATCCCTCAGTATGTCCCATTTTTATATGACACCACTTAACTAGGAATGTTAGACTACAAAACCTTTGAGGTTGTCCTTCTTTGTCAGTCACACTTCTCAACGGTATGACTTACCTACCATGAGCAATACAAAGTGCACAGGAGAGATGATGCAGCTCGCTCAGAGCACCAAAAGAAAGGGCAGCTCTAGGAGCATCAGCAAGGGTGGCTTAGCAGTGCTCTCACAGGCATTTCTCTTCTCACTATTGCATTGGCTGGGTCAAGCATGCTGATGGGCACCAGGGATGCTGGCAGTGTTGGTGTGAGATGCACCTGGTGCTTTATGCCCCCTGAAGGTGGTGATCACGTGTAGCCAACAGTCCCTTACCTTGCTGCCACTACAGAAGCTGCAGCTGACTTCCTCAGGAGTCATTTGCAGTCCAAAAGAGACAAGTCGTTATCTTCTTGAATGTGCATGAACTTTTATTCCCTGCACAATGGAGCTCCAACTGTTATCTGGCAGTGGGGATGACTCTACCTGACATAACAGTGTGCAAAATCAGAGCATGTGCATAGCCAAATATAAGGTTAGGGACAGAAAAACATCATTCTGGAAGATATTCTAAATGATGTTAAAATCTATGTAACTTTTCTAAGATCCCACATTCACATTCTGAAGAACTTAATTACTTTGATTTCCATGCCAGTGATGCCAGCAAGCAGCTATTATCAGTTTTTGACAGTTTATGTTCCCAGGGCTGCCTTACGAATAGAGATGATGATAAATTCAGAAACAAGAACAATCTTCTTTGCTTCATAACAAGTAGGGTTGGTCAAAGAGGTTCTGGATGATTTTTACTTTTTTTCTTCAAATAAACACAACATTTTAACAGAGGAAAATGCTTGGCAAGGTTTGTGAAGAAAAATGGTTTATATTTTCCCCAAAAGGAAAGGGAAACCCAAACATTTCCGGGGAATTGTTTCAGGCTTACATGTGAAGCTTGGGGGCAGGGGCAGAATTAAGTATTATTTTGACAAGAAGTGAAAAAATATTTTCTGCATCATTTTTTTTCTGAAGAGAATGGAAAAATCATACCTTACTCAACACACATTCTGGTTAGGGCTCCATCTCCTGAGATTTTATAGAGATCTGGAATTGGAAATGGGAATGCTAACTGGTGGGCTTGAATAATGTGCTGTCTAGAAAGTGATATAATAATAATTCCACCTTTTTATTTTGTTTTGCATTTGCTAAGCACTCAGATTAGTTACCACTCTGATTTATATTATATTGTTTTGTTCCAAAGGGATTTTCTAATTTTTAAAACTGCAGACACATAGGTAGATGCAAGTCCAGATATCCCTAGTGCATTAAGTGATGCCTTCAGCCAGCTGAAAACTCTTTTTGATCTCTCTGATAATACCAGGCAAGCACTGATCTGAAAAGGCAGATTACCACCAAGGATTAGGCAGTACAATAGCATGCTGAGAATGCAAGAGGATGATGAGGTTTAGCAAACAAGCTTGGAACATATTTGAACTCAATATCGAACCCCAAACCAAAGTGTGAGTAGAGAACTGAGGGGATAGAGAACTGCCCTGAAAAATGTTCTATGAGAGAGGGTAAGGTTGTTTAATAACTAGATTTTGACTTAAAATCAGGATTTAGCTAATCAAGAAAGCACATTCTGCATAGAAAACTCTTCTCAGTGCTGAAGGCATGGATTGAATGAACACAGAGTCTTAGCTACACTTTAATTGTCTTGAGACGATCCTTTAAGGCATGCGGCTGGAGCAGGTCACACACTGCTATAGCTGCTGTCCTCAGGCAGTATGACATAGTGAAGTCAGGGCTTTACAAAAAAAAAAAAAAAAAAAAAAAAGCTTTTATTTTCAGGACTAGCCACAGTAAATGGACTGGTTATTTGGTATGTGAGATAAGAATTGGCCAACATCATTTGAGCATACTAGTTGTCTTTCAGTGTTTTGTCACTTGACCAGTTTAATGCTAAGGTTAAAACGCTGTTACACAACATGTATCCACCCTCCTGTGTGTCAGAAATGTGAGGAATGTTTGCAAGAAACAGCAGCTTGCGCACAGTTCCTGTCATCAAACCCCAAAGTTTGAAATGGCTGACATTTCCTGGATCTGCTTAGCTCACCTATGGAGAAAGAGTTTGCAGTGCGTGTGTGCAGACAGGAGCAGAGTCATTAAAACTGGAGCAGCTCTTGGGCAAGCTCCAGTTTGCATGTTACATATTCATAAATTGCAGTGTTAGAATGGCTTCCAACAGTGCAAACGTCAATGGAGCCTGCTGGAGCAAGCCTGAGGTATGCCATCTATGTGTCTGATTGCCTGGAGTTCAGAGGAACTTGCTGAATGTATTACCAACGGGAATGAAAAGGCTTGCATCAGGGTAGCTGGCCAGGTACAATTGCTGGATGTTTTAAAGGACATGTTGGTGTCAAAGCGCTGCACGTCTGTAATTTTTCTACCTCATTTGTTGTTTGTGTAATCCCTGAGAATCTCCAACAGGAATATTTCATTTTGTTGTTCTTTCAAAGAACACATATTAATTTATGTTATAACAAAAAATGTTCATTAGGGCTTGGCTAATAGCACTGATTATTTGTTTATTTTCACTCTGCACAGCCTATTTAACTGTGTATACACATACCTGTAATTATCTCTTTGAAATGCAAATACACAGTTACTAAGGATAACCCTTCTCATTTTCAAGCAACTAACACTTTTTTTTTCTTTTTTTTTTCTTTTTTTTCTTTTTTTTTTTTAATAAATGCTAACTGTATCCTAGGCTCCTTGGAAAACAGCACATTTTAAACTCTCCCCACATTGCAATGGCTTTCACCTGCTCCAAATTATTCTCTCTACCACTGTCACAGCTTCCTTCAATTTATCACAAGTCAGAGGCTCTAGGCAAGGGCTAGGAGATAATTTCACTGAGGTACTAGCCAGCTTACGGGACTCCTCTAAGTATAGGAACAAGAGTGAGCGTATTTTCTGCCAAATAGTGTATCATCAAGCCTCCAACTCCACTTGTAACCTATCCATGGAAAGGCCTGGGTTGGTACAGAATCATTTGTTACTC
The DNA here is from genome assembly GCF_011077185.1 of Oxyura jamaicensis. Lineage (NCBI taxonomy): Eukaryota > Metazoa > Chordata > Aves > Anseriformes > Anatidae > Oxyura > Oxyura jamaicensis. The sequence continues at coordinate 115,603,146 of NC_048894.1, read as the reverse complement.
TCAATTATTCACCAGATAGTTTATTACTATTTATTTCCACCCACAGATTGCTCTCAGACTTTCCTCTGGGATGGGATTTGCTTCCGAAAGGGAGGATTTAAGGATTTGACTAAGCAGCATGCACAGCAGAAGATATCACATAACAATGGGTTTGCTTCCTAAATGTCAAACCCACAAAGTGTTTTCAAAGTGACCATACCAACTCACCTTCATTTTCCCATCACTCCCCCTGCCCCTAATCTTTCTGCAATTACTGATTTCAGCAGTTACCCATGGAAGTCTCTCTTTCAACGGTATTTTTGTGAACAAATATTTGCTTGTCCCCTGTTCACATAAAGCACGTTAAAGCAGCATGTCAGTTAGAGTGTAGGCTGTCTTTGAACAGATGTTATGAATACTGTTTTGCAGAATTTGCCCAGCAGTAGATGAGAACAAGTAATGAGGAAACTAGGAACATGGGTAACGAGGCCAGAAGGTGTGGAAGCTTTCCAGGAGCAGGGGGAGCTGGGTGGAGAAAAGCTTGCCTTACCGATATGTAGCCACAAACCTTTCTCAGACTTTATTTACACTTCTTAATGGTCACTTTCAAGAAAAAGTATTCAAAAAGGGCTCATTCAAGAATTAATTTACCTTTGACTTAAAGGTGAACACAGGCATATACACCTGCGCGTAAATCTTCTAATTCCATAAACATGATATGTAAGAGTGGGAAAAGATTTGGGATTGATCCAATTTATTTACTTAAATGGGGGGAAAAAGGATGAACTATGTCCTTATAATTAGGTTGAACATTTGTAACTATAATCTTCTCCTAGAGCCACAAACAGCTCCTTCACCTGTGTGTTTTTCAACCGCTTTATTATTTGTTCTGTATAAAACATATAAAGATAATTAATGCACTGAATTGTACAAGGGTTCACCTTATCTTTTAGTGGGCAGCATGGGGAGAGGTAAAATGACCCAAAGAATTATTTCAATCAGTGAATGAACAGATGATATCTCATTTTAGCTTCAAGACCTATCCAACAGTACTTTAGTAGAAATACCAGCAAAGCAGCACACAAATAACATACATATCTTGTAGATTACATAATTTATTTGGAAATGTTTTCATTCAGTTAAATAAACTTCAGAAAACTACAGTGGAGCCTTCTTATAAATTAACTCTAGTGCCTAAAATCCCATGAGCTATGAAATGTTAAAGAAGGGGGAAAAAAATTAAATACATAGTGTTGCTGAGCAACACGGCTCACTCTTAAACAACTTTCCCTTGTATGAAGTGCCTGAGCAAGAGACTACTGTGGAGTCTGTGTAAGTACTTGCCCTATGAGTAGTGTGATTTTGTTACAATCCTTCAAAAAACAGCTACACAGACGGTTACTGAATTCAATTATAAGGAGTCTCCAGGGTTATTCCATTACCTCTGCCTTTAGCTCACAGTCTCAAATCAAAAGTTTAGCTGTTCTTTTTTAATTTCATTCATTAAAAATCCATGATATGAACTTTCAGCATGGAAATGGATCAAAAAAAAAATCTGCAGTTTCAACTGAATATAAAAGGTTTAGGAAAGTCTCTATCTTTACTTTTTTTTAACCTTTACCACTGCCCTGCCCAGATGCATGCTGCATGCTCAAGGTCTCAAAAAGTGCAGAGCAGAAGGAAATTGCCCAATGGGTTCTGCACTGGAGCAGGTCTGGGTTGATGCCATAATACCAGTCCCGGGCTGCTCTGCAGGCATCAGCCCCAGGAGGACAAGCCCTGCCCCCTGTTTTGTCAGCTCAGAACCCTCAAACTGCCCCAAGCTATTAAAAAAGAGTAATTTCCCAAAAATCAGAATTCTTTCTTGTTATTTTCTTTTCATTGACACCAGGGCTCTTAGCAGAAACAGGTTGTATTGCTCAGTACTGATTTCAGCTTCCACCCATCTGCATTTCATCTGCATGCATCAACATGCATCTGCCACCATGTTTATAATGATGAGGAAGGGGTTAACCTAGAGAGCAGGTGGAAAGCAACCCAGCTGCAAAAAGCAGTGGGAGAGCACAGCCTGAAAGAGTAAGAGGCTAGCAGGGAAAGGAGAGGATGGTGTTAGCCTGGGGAGGGGGGGGGGAGGCTGCCAGGGCCACCCTGAGCAGCAGGAGACAGCAGACTGGTGTCTTTGGTGAGGCAGGTGTCTCCTGGCAGAATCAGATGTGGCTTTGATCTGTAGGCAGAGCCTGGTGGGGAGAGGGTCCCCTGGGCTGGGGATGCTCTTTGGGGAGATGACCTGTTTTCAAGATTCAGTTTGGCTAAGCTTTAGTTCTCCTCTGCTTCACAAGGAGCTTGCAAGGGGAGTAATTAACCTGTTAGGAGCAATGTCATAATTTTCAGCTTGATTTTTAAAGGTCCTTGGGCCCCTCCTGCACAAAAATTTGGGAACTGAGTGCTTGGATACAGCTTTAAAAATTAGGTCCTTCTAAAATTCCTACCTCAGACCAGACCAGAGCCAAGCTCTGCTGAGATTTGAAATGCTATAAATGAACCTTCTATATTGTCACTTGATGCTTTCAACTTCAGGCACCTCATCCAGACAGAAAAGTAATGAAAGACCTGAAGAAAGTCAGGGGCTGGAGAAGAACAAAGCAGTCCTGTGGCCATAGCACAGGATGAGGAGTCGGTGACTCTGGATCCTGTTCCCAAAACTATTGCTTACTTGCTGTGTGGCCTTGAGCAGTCCACTGACAGGCTGATCCAGCTCCCAGTAAAGTTACTGGGAATTTTCCCATAGTCTCCTGTGAATGCTGGATCAGGCCCTTACATTCCCAGCGGCCTCTTCATTATCCCTCCTGCAAAGCTAGGATAACAATATCTTTGTCTCACAGGGTAGCAAGGGGACTAATTCATTAATGTTCATGAACTTTTTCAGATCTACAGATGGAAGGCATTATGTCAGCACAAATTATTCTTATTTATTATCATTCTCATGGTATTTCCAATTGTTTCTGCTCACTAAAGCCAAGAAGTTCCAAAAATCTTATGAGAAAGTTTCTTCTCTGGAGATTGGACCCCATTTCTGGCCCAAAGATATGTGGAAGCAGATATGTTCAGATGGCACTGGAATGAGGGAATATTTACCGAGATAAATGTCTAAATCTTTGGGGGGTTTCCACTAGTCCTGGAAATGGGGAGTATGCAACACTGCAGAAAGTACAGACCCTTAATTTTAACAAAAGACCGTGGAGCCAGCAGTCTAGCAAGCAAAACACTGAGGCCAAAATGTTCAAATTTGAGTCTTGGAGCTAGCTGTCAGTGGGAAATCTTTAAGTTCAGCTCCTAAGTATGTCAGAGTACTTTTGGAGGAAAGGTGGCTTCTAGCTAGGGTTTCTTGTTTAGAGAAGGAAAGGAGGAGTCCCGTCCCTCCCCACACCCCCACTATCTGCTAGGAGTTAGTCAGACATCAGGTCCAGGCATGGAAAAGCAATGAGGTCAGGGGAGTTGTCAGCAGACAGGGGATTTCACTTGAGGGAGGTCAGGGTGAGCAAGTGGTGATGTATCATCTGGGGACAAGGAAGAAACATGTTGCAGGTCTCACATTCACACTCTTATCTGCATGTGTGTATGGCAGATGCCATCACAAATGCTGTACTGTAGAAGCTGGTGTCACAAATACTGCACCTCCCTTTTCACTGCCATACTGTTCCTGCTCCACGTGTAACCATTCCTTTTCAGGTAGAGAGCTCACTATGCTGCTTTGGAAATGCAGGTAGTTTTAATGTACTGATAAATCCAGCTCTTTTAGTTCATACAATATGTCAAAATTGGTCAAAGACTGGAAATTAACCTCCCTCCCTCCCCTGACTGTGCACACACGCACAGACACACGCATACACATCCACAGCCAAGGCCTTCGGCAAGCCATCTGATAGCAATCAGTATTTTGAGAAGTGATAGCTCATCTGTAGATTCAGCATTCTTTTGCAGCAGAAGGTATTATGCAAACTAGTCCCATTAGTAAAGCAAACATCAAAGCAAAACATGTTTTCTAAGAGACAAATGCATAAACCCTGTGGTACCTGACACTGAAACAGAAATAGAATTACCCTTGCTCTCAATGGAAAGCATAGCTGCAGAGGATAATAAAGGAACCTCATACACTGTACCCTGAAGTTTTCTGTACTGTTCATTAAAGGGAGAGCAGTCAGCTTAGGAGATGCAGCCTGGGAGAGCCTGAAAGGACTGATACAGTCCACAGTGAGCAACAGGAGGACATGAGCTACACTGCAGCTGGCTGTGGAGCAGCACAGCCACGTCATGCCCTCAGCACCAGCTGGAATGCAAGGTGCCACTCCAGCCTTAGGGAAAAAAAAAAAAAAAAAAAAAAAAAAAAAAAAAAAAAGAGTGCAGCTAAGGTTACACAATTACCTGTCTTGAAAATGCAAACTTTTAAAAAATATGCATACCTACCTGACCATAAGTAGCCACGAAGTATGCTCCGTGGGTCCTTTGACTAAAGTCTAAACAGAGGAAGCTCTCTGCAGACAGCCTTCATCTTAGCAGCAGCTGCTGTTGCTCAACCACTGCCCCTGCAAGAAAAAAAGCCCTCATGGGCAGAAAGGTGTGAAATAAGGCTTGGATGATGCTGTCACAGTGCTGGTGAAACAGCACAGCCTGGTACCACTGATTCATTTAAATCAAGAGCAGAATAAATCTGAGCCTAACAGGACTACTGCAAAGTTGAACAAACTTGCATTAGGGAGGAAATGGCTGCTGAAGTTCACAGGGTGAGTTGGAAGTACTTGTGCTCTCTCTTTCTTTCTTCTCAGCCCCCCTCTTTTTGTCTTTCAGAGCCCGTTTCTCCAGAGTGCAGATCAGCTATCAGACAGAGAGAAAGAGAGAGTGTGAGATGGCCGACCTTGTCCTCCAGTGCCGAGGGCCTGTGGGTTTGGGCCAGGAACAGGAATTCCCTGTACAGACACTGAGTCTGCTGGAGGAGACAGGAGAGCCTGCTCCACAGAAGAGCACTTTGTTCACTGCCACCAAGGAAAACTTACACAACAGACACACACAACCATGGAAATATGAATATTTTAAAAGTGTGTTTTTTTTCCTAGAATACACAGTGCTCTTATTTCCTTAGGGGGGCAGTAAAAATTGGGCAAGAGCATATTGCCAAATGCATAAGAGTTAGTGAGGATATTAATCCTGCATGCTGTAGTTACAGAGAGCAGGTCACTAAAGAAAGTCTGAATAGATCAACAATTCAGAATAAATTACTGGCAAATTAAATGCCTACCTGTCATGTCTAACACAGTGTTTTTTTAAAGTCTCTTCTGTTTTTTAATATCTTTTCTGTCAGTTCACCACTTCCCAGAAACTGCAAAGAGTTAAAATCATTTACCTATATGCCCCAAAAGTGTATGTGCATCTGTGTTTGTGTGTGCACATGTTTTATATGTGCAAAATCCAGGGTAGATATGGATACCAGACAGTGCTGTTGTGCAGCTGTTTTGCGCTGCATCATTCACACAGAGCAGCCCTTAAAGTGCCCTGAGCAGGCCCATGTGAATATAGAGAAAAAGGAGGGTTAAGACCCTAGTCTGGCCTGATTTCACAGGTTTCTTGAGGTACCTTGTTAAACTGATTGGAAATTAATTCCTCTTGCTTTAACCATCCAAGTGGTAGGTGCCACACTAGATACTCAATGTGGACTCAGCTAGGTGGTAATTCATCTTGTAATCAGATTCACTCCGTATATCTTCCCCCTTTCTCCTGACTAAAGATAAAGCCTCCATGGATAGATTGGACTTGATAGCTAACTTTTAGATGGCTAACATTAACTGATCTCTCTCGTCCTAGTCCATACTTCCCTATCTCACAAGGTCATATGAGAAAATATTCATTAAAAATATGGGTTGCTTTTCTATTAAGAACACAAAGAAGGAGAGCTTAGATGATATATTGACAACTGTAAGCATCTTAATGCTGTTTTCCACGCAGTCGAGGTTACAGCTCTAAAGAGCAGCAAAATACAACCTGGTTCACAAGGATGTGCTGCTGCACGTGGAGACCGTACAAGCACACCGAGGCCCGTGAGCTGAAGGAGCCCTGAACACCGGGCTGTGCAGATGGAGGAAGGCTGTAGGAAGCTCTGATGGGAACACTAGGCTGGTATTCCTATTGCATCCATAGCACCAGGTCTTTGCCAAATACACTATGCCACTGTTTGCTCATGGTCTTCTAACTTCTAACGGGGGAACTGGCCTCGCAAATAGTCACCACAGGAAACAAAGTCAGCTTTATATCACCTTTCCAAACCCCACCTCCTAGACCAAGTCAGGAACTTCTTGGTGAGAACCTCAGCTGTGGTTGGTAGGGTACATGGATACATTACCCAGTGGTTACCATTAAAAGTTAGTTTCTGAGAACTGCCACAATGCTGTGTATGCATGTATACGCGCATACACAGACACTCTGTATACTGTACATAGGGCCATGGTTTCACCTTTACTGAGCCCTAATTTAACTCTATCAATGAGAGCTTTGCTTAAAAAAAAAAAAAAAAAAGGAACTATGGGACTATGTGCTAGTTAAAGACTAGTTAAAGGAAACATATATAGGAAACATATAGGAGACAAAAATCTTACAATTCTATGAAGAGTTTTGGGTTGGGGATGCGTTTTACCTATGTTCCAGATATCTTCACACTCCTGTCACATCAGACTGAGAACATTCTATGTCTCTACTCCACCATGCTAATGTAAATAACTGTAGACTTGTATCCTCTATTCCAGAAAATAAAAAATAACCTTGCAGATCTCAGACCTCTTCAATTCTAAGTAGGGTAACTATAATATTCCTTGACTCATTTTATCCCTGCCTCTCCTGTCATCCATATAATGATTTTAGTACGTTTTTAAAAACATGACTTTCTTTCTCCTGCCCACTACTCCCGTCTCAGTCTTTCTGTAAAGTTGCTTTCATGCATAGTCAGGGATTTCCCATTTAATATAGACAGTGTTTGATCAGAGAAAGCAAAGAACCCATTAGCTGTAGATGGGGATAAGGGAAGAGCATGCATTCAGTAGTTGTCTTGACAGATCTATCAGCTATGGGGTACTCCAAAGACAAGGAGCTGCTGAAGAAGTGGATGATAGGAGAAATACAGAAACTTTCCAGTCAGGTGGAAAGACCTACAGAAGTTTTCAGTGAGCAGGAAACTTAGAAATACCCAATGGACTTCACACACACACACACAAAAAAAAAAAAAAAAAAAAAAAAAAAGGTCAGAAAGACCATGTAAGAGGTTTGTGATTAGGCATTCTTTATCCAAACTTTTTTGGAAGCTAACAAAAATTAATTTTGTTCAAAGAAAAGGCTGAGGTTCCAAGTTGGTTCCTATTTTAGCTGGATTAATTCACTTCTCCATGTTCATAAATACAATAATTTGAAGGTATATGATTTGTAAATAGCTAAGAAGATGAAATCTAGCGTACCACATGCTCTTTACTTTTTAATATTGGCCAAGTTTATTGTCTGTTGCATACAGCCTGTATTTCAGATGTATACATAAAATTGTCTTTCTTTTATAGATTAATATCTTTACAAAATATTACATATGTTTCATACTTACATAAATTATACCATGATGGTCAAGATACAGTTTTAACATCCACACACTGAACAGGGAAGGGGTACACACGGCTTTTTATCAAAATTAGTCAAGTTCCAAAGAACTACGGAACCCTTTACCCTTAGGTGAGTTGGCATAGAGCGTAACATGTATTTTGGAGTCTGCAGAAATGCTTAATATATGTAAAAAGTTATGCTTTCATTTCTGTTAATGCCAAAGCTAAAAACATATGTTTCAAATTCCACAAGAGTACCAGGTACTTGGAGATCACAGCGTACTATTTTGCCTTTGTAAATGCCTTTTGCATGTGCCAATAATGCAGTTGGATCACAAATAGAAAAACACAAACAGAGAAGTGGAAAAAAAAAAAATCACCTGCTGTTTTAGAGATCTGGCAGAAGTCCATTACAAGTACAAATGCTGGGAGGCTATCATATAGTGTTACATTGTGCACAACTTCATAATCATTCACACAGTAGAATTTCTGATGACAAACTGCTGTTAAATAGCATTTTCCTGAGCATCACTAGGATATGCAATTAACCTTCTCTGCTGGACATCATTCCTTCACTTTGGGCAGCAAGCAGAAGACCCTAATGTGCACTTACAGAAAATACCCTTTCAGTGTTTTTCCATTGGCACACACACAGAAAGTTCAACTAGTGGCTCTGGAGGAATCTTGAGTCTTCCACATAGGTGGTCTGCTGCCTGCTGGAGAAGTCTGGATACCTTTATATTTGGGACATAATTTTTCTGTCACACTATGCTCACTGCTCAGAAATTCCAAACTCACTCTTTAAATCAAGCCCGAGGTTTCTCAAACACACAGTTCCATTAAATATATATATATGTATATTTTTAGCACTACTACAGAAAAGGTCAGAGAACCACCACAGAGGTGAAGTTCAGCCTGTGTATAGGTATGGCAGTTACCAGATTCCTAGGTGACTACAGGTGGCACAATTCCTGTAGATTCTCACAGAAAGTCTCATGTCTTACAATCCAAAATCTGCCTCAGACATTTCAGAGCTAAATATTGTCTTTGCCAAAAAAAATAAATAAAAAAAGGTAAAAAAAAAAAAAAAATCCCTAAACAGCAAGTAGGACTTTAAACCAGGATAATCAGGTTACAGAGTATGTGTAAACATGTGTATATACATGCATATCTGTACACTCTCTGACACATATGCATGGACAAACAAGCAAATATACAAATCATGCACTAAAAAGTTGTGGTATCTTGGGTGCACAAAAACAAAACATCTTTCACACACACACACACACACACACACACACACACACACATATTTACTATCTGCAGAGTGCATTTTTCAGGAGTCATATCCTCAGACAAATAGGAACAGAAACTGGAGAAAAACAGGAAAAAAAAAAGAGAGCGAGAGAGCGAGAGAAAGAAAGAAAGAAAGAAAGAAAGAAAGAAAGAAAGAAAGAAAGAAAGAAAGAAAGAAAGAAAGAAAGAAAGAAAGAAAGAAAGAAAGAAAGAAAGAGAAAGAAAGAGAAAGAAA